>NC_068992.1:21878327-21880715 GCF_001194135.2 Octopus bimaculoides
TTCAATTCGTTTGCCCCTCCCACCCCGTCCCCACCTCACCTCCCCAATCCACCTCTACCATACCTCTCTCCACCCTACCACGGTATATTATTGCCGGTTGCTTATTCTAATCAACTGAAGCCGAATGACTGGTTTCAACAGTTTCGTTGGAATTTGAACTCGAAACTAAATACCGCTGCTATGCATTTAGTCTAAACAGTATAGAAATAAAGTGAGAGGGATAATAAACAAAAAATAAATACATAAATAAAAATTTTTAAAATAATGGTGCAATCTTAAAAATAGAATTTTGCATTTAAACATTTTGTTATTAATACTTCAATAGATAAGGAATAAACAAACGGCTTAATAGTCTTGAAATATCTTTGGATATTGGACAAATCACACTTTTATTCACAATACAGAAAATAGTTGATTCTATATGGCTAACAAAGATTAAATTCTCAGTTCTGTTTATTACTGAGGAAATGGGAATAACACTACTAGATTGTCTTATTGTATAAATGTTTGTTTATTTTTCTTTTTTGTCTCTCTATGAAGAATATCTTATTAGATTACAGCAAGTCATGTATATGATCCATAGTCCCAGCAGGACAAAATGGGAAATTTAAAAGAGATGTCTGAAGGAGGCATTCAAACTCACAGAGCTCATCTCTATCCTGATCAGACTGGAGTAGTGGAATGGTTTTGAGGGTCTAGAACTTTGGATACTTTTATTGCAACAGGTTTTAAAAGAAACCAATCAAAAAGCAGCCAGCACTTAGTCACTGATTTTCCCAGATTACCCCTAGAGGAAATATCACAATAGGATGCATCCCAGAGTAGAAACTTGTTACCTTGGAAAAGCAAGACTGTGATGCTTTCATGTCTTTAGGTATCACTTGTCTAACCCCATTGGCTCCATTTATGATAGAAAATCAGTTCAAACTATATTTGATAATATCAATGAGGATAACATGCAGAGAAAAGTGGCTGGCTGGCTGGCTTGTATTGAAGGGATGACAATGATGTGGACTCCAAACACACAAAGTCAGGATGATTTGTTAGATACATACACAATTTTGAAATCATCAAACTTAAATGTGTCCTTGAGACCATCAAACAAAGGTTGATTTTAAATTGAACTTGAGCCTGGCTTTATGTCCCCTTTAGCCTGCATTTTTGCCATCATATTGAACCTAGATTATTTTGTGTCATCTTAGGCCTGCATTTTTTCCATGGTCTTTAGCCTGCATTTGTTATACCATCTTGAGCCAAGGTTTATATCATTGTAAGCCTGTATTTTTCTAGGTATTTTTATCTCAGCATTAGCCTGCATATCTTTGATATGATATAATCCTCAGCTTGGATGCTTTTATGTCATTTGAGCCTGGATTTTTTTTTATGTCTTAGTCAGAAAAAGTAGAGCAGTGGATATGATTTTTATAGGATTTCTCTGGTGAGATTGCTGTAATATATGTTTAGCTTGATCATTTTGTAAGTCAATGTCTACAAAGAAAACTTGAACGAGGAGAGGAAATTCTAGAGCATTAAAGTTCTGAGGAGAAAGGATTGTGAAAGAAGTTAGCGTAAGGAAGAGAGACAGTGGGTGTGGTAAGAGAAGAAATGGTGTAAGACTGAGTGAAAGTGGTATGCAACTAGCATATTCAACATAAGAGGACAAACCGTTTTAGCAGCAATAGAATAGAAGATTATATATATATATATATATAAATATATATATATATATATATATATATATGTGTGTGTTACATGCAGTGGTCAAGAGTTCTTGGAGGGACCACCCAACAACACAAGTTATGAGAATGTACCAACTTTCTCATCAACCATCCAAGAGCAGAGATTGAGGTTTGCTGGGCCACTGTTGAAGAAGTAAAAAACTTGTGAGTAATGTGATGCTGTGGACACCAAATCATGGTACCACAGTGGCTGGAAGACCATGGAAGATGTATATAGAACAGCTTGCAGAAGATATTGGATGCCAAGCTGAAGACTTAAAAACACTAATGGAATATTGGGTGGGATGGAGAGAGGTAGTCAGGCTGGTACGAGCAATCAGCCTACCTCGATAACAATATATATATATATATATATATATATAATTATTCAATATTAACAGTTTTGTATTAGAAAACCAGGAATTTATACAAGGCTGTAAAAGAAGTGCACAAACTAGTTGAGACATAGGTACAAAGTTAATTGCAGAATAAAACCGTTAGGTCATCAACTCGAAAAGCCGTAGCCCACCAATGACCACATATAAGAAGTACAACATAGACCACAAAACCAAATTAGTAAAGGGAAGTCAAAATTTTTATACATAAGAATAAAAAAAATCGATTAAAAATACAATAGAATAATATAAATAAATAAATAAACTGCGATTAA
>NC_068992.1:21882757-21883878 GCF_001194135.2 Octopus bimaculoides
GGCATGGTAGAGTATTTCTTAGCTCCTTGCTCCGTCTTGAAATACACCTTCACCGTTCCATATTTTTTTCCTCTCATAAACAGCACAACTTCCTCTGTGATTTTCTTCAGACACTTCTCAATCATTTCAGTGTCCGCTATTTCTATTTTCTTGGAGCCGATTCTTAAAGTTTTATATGTGATAATTTTCTTTTCTGCTTCTTCCATCACTTCTTTGGGAGGGTCGACCCTCAAACAGTCTCCCTCCTTCTTCAAATTTTCCATATCTACCTTCACCTCTCTCATTCCCATGTTGCTGGTCGGCCTGCCGCTGCTAGCTGCAGCTGCGTAGCTGGTAGTCATATTAAACCACCTCAGCAAAGGTTTTTAACAACAAAAAAATTCCAACAAAATGGCAACAATATAATAACTGGTCCTCAACAAATTCCTACAACGTATTTCTACTCACGCGCTCCTTCAAAACATGACACAATTCAACGACGTCACCAGTCAAAAACATTATAATTACGAGAGCAAGCTTAAATAAATAATAATATGGACTAGACCAAAAAAAAAAAAAAAAAAATCTAATTTTTAGTATACCCTTTAGAATAGTCAGGCAGGTTTGGTAACAAAAACTATTAGGTTTCAAATCCAACGTAAACCATGATAAAAAATACTACCATTGTATCCATATTTTTATTATTATTTTTAATATCAATTATTTTTGTCTATTTATTTACTTCTATCATTACCATTACTATCACCATTACTACCATTATTACCACTACTAACACTATTATTTTTGTTCTTATTCCTATTTTTATATAGTTTTAGGAAGGTGGAGGAAAATTTATATTTTTTTCTCTATATTTTTTCTATATATATATATTTTTATTCTACTGTATTTGTACCAGTCTCTAATATTTTTAATCAATTTTTAATCGCAGTTTATTTATTTATTTATATTATTCTATTGTATTTTTAAACAATTTTTTTTATTCTTATGTATAAAAATTTTGACTTCCCTTTACTAATTTGGTTTTGTGGTCTATGTTGTACTTCTTATATGTGGTCATTGGTGGGCTACGGCTTTTCGAGTCGATGACCTAACGGTTTTATTCTGCAATTAACTTTATATAT
>NC_068992.1:21883888-21897155 GCF_001194135.2 Octopus bimaculoides
TAACACTCAATATTTCATATATTCAATAAGACATTCAATACTTCATTTCATTTTACTATTTATATTATATATTCCATATTCTATATCCCACATTAATTTTATAAGAATATAAATAAAACATAAAAAACAGACAGAGCTGGAACTCTTTTAAATAATATACATATATATATGTATATATATATATATATACAGAGAGAGAGAGAGGGAAAAAAGTAAAGATGTGAAGAGTGGCAGAGACAGTTTGTCAGAGGTAAAAATACAAAATTGTTCAAGTGATTGTGGTATGAAACTACTGTCTTATTTGTTGTGAATTCCTATTCTAGCCAGCTTGTTGCAGATGTTTTGTTGTGTCTGTAGAAAAGGTATTTAGTAATCTATATTGTCACAGTTAATCTTGATGTAGAATAAATATTAATCTTTTGTGAGAAAGATTAAAGATATTAGAAACTACTCACTACTGTAAGTGAGCTATGGGTAGTGTGACCTTAATTGTTTCTTTAGAACATGATGATCATGCCTGACCCTAGTCTGGGTCTCTGTTCAGAGTTATAAATCCTCACCAAAAGCCATTAAAATACAAGGTAACATCTACTAAGGTTTAATTATGTCTCACAGGCAGATGATGAGCTTTTCAGCCTTGGAGTTTCAATCAAAATACTGGCTGGTATTGAACCATATACCATTCATGTTACACAGTGATTAGTGTATTTGTATCAATTACCGTATTTACTTGTGTATAAGTTGCACTATTTTACACTTGATTTTGACTGACAAAACTGGTATGACTTCTACATTGACCAAAGCTAAAACACTGAGAGGGAATAATTTTGTACCAA
Organism: Octopus bimaculoides; assembly: GCF_001194135.2. Taxonomy (NCBI): domain Eukaryota; kingdom Metazoa; phylum Mollusca; class Cephalopoda; order Octopoda; family Octopodidae; genus Octopus; species Octopus bimaculoides. The sequence goes on from NC_068992.1 coordinate 21,884,725, forward strand.
GATTTAACAATAAACCAGGGATGTGACTTAGAATAGAAGTAGATACAAAAATAAACTTTAGAATTAATTACATCAGATTTAGTGGCTCAGAGAACTACACTAGACCCTTAAGCATTCAGATTCTTCATCAAATGCTTATATTTATTCATGGTTTTAAATTAATCATGTGTTATCTCATAGCTTTGAAATTTCGAAGCTATGAGATTGTTTATTTTTAAAATGACATTGTAAGGTAAATGTGAGGGACCTAAATTGGCTGGTCTGAACATAAAACAGGAACAATATTTGGGTTGGATATGGCAAGTTTAAATGCTAAAGGGTTACAAGTAATGCAAGACTGTGAGCTCAGGTGGTGGGTAGGAATTGCAAAGTCCATTTCAGCTGAGGTCATCAAATGAATAAGTGACTTTTATTTTCCCTAATTTGGTAAGTTTCCTTTGTTTCACACTAAACAAAAGTTAAGTACCAACCCTATACATCTTTTATAGACTAATACAATTGGACTAGTGTCCTTATCTTGATTGCTACTATCACAATGTCTCACCAGTTGAACCCACAAGCCTTCTTCAGATACCTACTGTATTTAGGTATGTTCTTAGAATTTCAAACCAGAACTGACTTCATAATTTTTTTCTGAATTTCTGAGTTGAGGAAGAACCGTTATTATACAGACATGATCATGTAGTTGAGAAGCTTGCTTCCCAACCACATGGTTTTGGGTTCAGTCCTACAGCTTGGCATATTATGCAAGTGTCTTCTACTATAATCCCAGGTCAACCAGAACCTTGTGAGTGCATTTCGCAGGTGGAAACTGAAAGAATTCTGTTGTATGTATGTGTGTGTGTGTGTGTGAGAGATTTGGTGTTTCTTTGTCTTGACATTATGTAATACTTGTAAATGAGTGTCACTAACACACAACAATCCTCTTCATTTCCAATTTTCTATGAAAACATGTCAGGCTATGGGAAAATATACTATCTTATTGAAAAATAAATGAGTGTTGGCAACAGGAAGAGCATTTCGCTGTAGAAAGTCTGCTGCCAGTAAATTCTATCCAATCCATGTGAGCATGGAAAAGGGGACATTAAAAGGATGATGATGATGATGATTACACACTGATGTACTCAGTGTCCTCACTGATCGATGTCACTGTCACAACATTGACCATTCTACCTTCTGGCCCCTTTATTATTAGGTAATAATCTTGGAATTTTGAAAGTGTGACTAAAACAACAAAGATGAGGACACTAGTCAGAATAAATCAATGTATAATAAGGATAATTCCTTCGCAGATAGTCAGACAAAATACATATATATCCTTTTATTCTTTTGCTTGTTTCAGTCATTTGATGGCGGCCATGCTGGTGCACTGCTGTGAAGTGTTTTTGTTGAACAATTCAACACTTAGACTTTTTTTAAAGCCCAGTACTTATTCTATCGGCCCCTTTACCAGACTACTAAGTTACGGGGATGTAAACACACTAAGCTTCTTACCACATAACCATCAATGCATCTATATATATATATATAATAATATTAGGGATAAAAATCCAAATTTACAGGTAAAAACTCAATTAAATTAAAATTATTAAAAATTAAAATTAAATTAAGTTGCACAGTATAATATATATATATATATATATATATATATATATATATATATAGTTTTAGGGAAAAGAACCAAGGTTCATGAACTCATTCCTAAAACTATATATATATATATATATATATATGTGAATTATTTGGTCCATTGCATTCACAGTTGGGGTTGGGGTAGTGCTACTGTTGCAAACATAGACATCATAGACTGCATCCAAAAATGACCCACCTAACTGACACATTTCAGCCTCTAACCCATGAGAATGCTGTCTCCTCTCTATCTTCTTCTTCTTCTTCTTTTTCTTTTTCTTCTTCTTCTTCTCCTTCACCTCCCCCTCTTCCTTCCACTGCTGCTGCTGCTAAAATGGTCTCTGCTTTTGAGAGCTGGCTGGGCACATGTCACTTTTAGTCAGACATTCCTACCCTGTTCAATTCTCTTCCTCCCATCATTCATGCTGTGTCCAATCCACCCATAACCTTGCACAAACCAAATACACCCAGTCCTCCTTCCCCATACATCATCCCTCTGGAATTTCTTCTTTGTTCATGTCTTTCCCATGGGTATTGACTGACAAAACTTCAAGAGGAACATTAGTGGCATCAATCATGCTGGTGCCATGTAAAATGCACCCAGTGCCCTCTGTTAAGTGGTTGGTGTAAGGAAGGGTGTCCAATCACAGAAACCATGCCGAAACATATACTTGGAACCTGGTGCAGCTCTCCAGTTTGCCAGCCCCTCTCAATCCATCCAACCCATATCAGCAAGGAGAACGTACATTAAATGATGATGATAAACCACATCAATGTAGAGGATCCTGCAAAGGCCACGAGGACTACATCTTCTTTTAAACCAAGCAAATAATAAAACAAAAAACTGTCCTGTTATTTGATGGTATTGTTTTGTTTTAGTTATACTTTGTCTTATTACAGCACATTGGTCCATCCACACTTGCTATCTCTGATTTATTTGGATAGTATTCGTGGCATGATACATGAGAAGGGATTGCTAAACCCTCATTGAAAACTCCTCCATTTCTTGGAGACAAGAGAAAACAGTGAGTTGTTCTCCACAATTTTACAACTGAAAGAGAGGGGCGAAAGAGAGGGAGAATAGAAAGAGAGGGAGGATAGAAAGAGAGGGATGGAATGTGAAAGATGAGAGAGAAAGTGAATGAAATCTGACTGGTGCTTTATCGATCCTGGAAAGTTGGAAAGTAAATATGGCTTTAGCAGGATTTGAACTCAGAATGCTAAGAGGCAGAATAATTATTGTAAGGCGTTCATCTGATACTCTAATCAGTCTACAAATTGACCGTCTCATTACAGATTAATGCTGTCAAATCAAGAAGCGTTATATAACATCAGCAAGGCTGATATTTTGTAAGAAATACTAATCATTTTGAAATAAATACTCTTCCCACCGATACCATTAATTTCTCGGCCATTTTCTCTTCCTACCGATACCGTTCTTTTCTCGACCATTTCATTTATTAATGACTTAGTCATAAGACAAAGAGCAGTACCCATGCTACTTTTTGGGCCTCCAACACAGGTGGAAGGAAGGAAGGAAGGAAGGAAGTTAATCCTCGAACTAGAGACTTGGTGTAAATGCTTGCAAACGAAAAGACTGCTAAAGACATCCAAGAGCCAAGCAGGGGTGTTAATCTGGCAATGGTTTAAGCATACCATCAAAGATTTAATATTCAATAGTAGTAGTAGTAGCAGTAGTTGTTGCTGTTCTTGTTGTTCAGTCCAAGGTCAATCCAAACTAACCAAATCAGACCAGTGACCAAAGATATTCCAGCCATGACCATCCCCTTCTATCCTTGTCTCTAGATTTGTGTATCTAAAGTACTGTACAAACCAGATATTACTCACAAGCAAACATGGCCTAGAGACGCATGGCTTAGTGGTTAGGGTGTTGGACTCATGATCATAAGATTGTGGTTTCGATTCCTGGACCAGGCAATGTATTGTGTTCTTGAGCAAAACACTTCATTACACTCAGCTGTACAAATGAGTAATCCTGCAACAGACTGGCATCCTATCCAAGGGAAATATATAGACCATAGAAACCAAGAAACCAGCCCGATGCTCCTTACAGAGTAACACTAGCACAGCTAGAGTGTGTGAAGCCCAGGGCAGCCCTTCAGTTTGCCACTCTCAGGCCCCACTAAAAATACATACAGCAGACACAAAAGTGGTGCTGCCAGGGGGTAGCCTGACCCTTCCAACCCCCACCCCTAGGTACACTATTGCAGAGTAATGTGGACTAACCACATATGTACCATTCTATTACTAATTGCTTTAGGTATCAATGCAGTCGACATTATTGACCTGGTGGAACATCTAGGATGTGACAGGCAAAACAAAGGGAGAAAGAGAGAGTTATGGCAGCACCTGACAGGTACTCATTACATCTGAGTGAACTGCAGCAACGTGAAGTGAAGTTTCTTGTTGAAGGATTACCATACACTGCCTAATCCAGGTCACGAATCCATGACATTATGATCATGAACCAAAGAGGCTAACTACTTGGCCCATGATGCATCTTCTCATTATGTACGATGGACCATATTATCTTCATATTCATGGAGAGCAATGGAATTATAGAAATGTTGAAGTGGCAAACAAATGTGTCTTAGAGTATTTGAGCCCTTCATCATTATTCAATGTCCATGTTCCATACTGCGATTGACATAGGTTGACCAATTTGACAAGATCTGATGGGTCCAAGGATTGCTCTATGCTCCAGGAGCTGCTTTGGTATTGCTTCTATGGTAGAATGCTCTTCCTAATGTCAACCACTTTGCAGCATGTACTAGGTGCTCTTTTCCTTGCCACTAACACTAGTGAGGTTGCCAAGCAGCTTGCAAGACTATATACCTCATGGGAGGCAACTTGATGCTTGAAGATGTTGAATAGAGAGGGGGGAAAAGTATGAGAGAAAAGGGACAGAACAGAACATGGAAGTAATCAGATGGAGTTAGAATGTAACAATACTAGTGGTGATGAGATATCAGAGTGGATGTTCAAGGTACAAGGTAGGTAGGAATGTATAGGGCAGAAGAGTGGGGTGCTCCTGATACTTTTGGACATTTTGATATTGTCAGGTGAAGACCAATTCCATCATCACAAACTGATGGAAGCCTGTTGCTGATAAGCATGTAATTCAGTAGAATCTGCCAATAGCTGGGTGGTTGGTGATTAAACAAAAGATGGTTTGGGTTCTCAGCAGGATTAAAGAACCAAAAACTGTGAAAAGCAGATGAGTACCTTAAGAACCAATGATTCTCATATCCTGGGAAGGAGAAGGGTGCCACCAGGATTATCAAGTCCAACGAAACACCTGAGTGGAAGTTTGATACTGGACAGGTCAGAAAGCCAACAGACATCCCAACAACAAAAATGTTATGGGAACAACAAAGCATATGTTATATATAAACCAACTTTAAAATAGTTACATGTGTATCATACTTAATGCATACACATACTATTAATAGGTCAGTTACTGCGATATTTGTCTGGAAATATCTTTTATGAAGCTGCTGTGTTAAAAATACAATACATTTTAGAAGATGAAAATTCACCCAGATGCATTTCAGCAGTTTTGGACCTTTTCAATGACATGTACTCATAGCCAACCACATGCTTGGATAAGAATTAATCGTTTCTGATATTGGAAACAGTGAATAAAACATCCACTGATGTTCCGAATATCCACCTAACTGAATAAGACTTTGTTATATGAAATTGAGGCAGTATTAAGTTAAAAAAGCCATCTATATATATCATACTTAATGTATACATTGTCGATAGGTCAGTTACCGCAATATTTGACTTGCAATGACATCTTTTATGAATGTACTGATCCAATTAAACCCAGGGAATTGTCTCTTTAGTGAAGATCTGATTCTTCAGATAAATATTCTGACAATAGGGCTGATAGTTCTAGAATGTGAAATTTGGGAATTCTTATTCAGATACAACTTGGAATTGAGAGAGATTAATTCTGCATCAATTTTTCTTTTCTTTTTCTTTCTCTTTTTCTTTACATTCTCTTTTTCATGTTAATGCGGTTGTGATTGTAAGTAAAAGTTTGGATACTTACACTAGAGGTAAAATATAATTTTTGAAGCTGAGTGCTCTTTCTATTGCTAACTACCCAACAAGAAAGATGTTTACCCTGGGGTGGAATACAGTAAAAAAAATACTTCCATACTAAGAATTAAGACAAACAAAAGACTTTAAAATGCATTTACTATATAAATAAAAATATATATATATTGGCAAAAAAAAGATATGGGTTTCTTTGAAGAACAAGAAATATGCATTGGAACACCAAATCTGCTTTGTACTTTTGATTCCAGGTTTAAGAACCTTATTGTCTTCATAAATATATGAATATCATAACAGTTATTTCTCTCTCACCCCACACCTTTAAATTTGTAGCCTTGTGCCTCAGTAAGAATTCACTTTCAGATTTTTTATATATTTTTAAATTGGTAAACGATTACGCCCCACCCAAATTTCACAACATAAAATATGAAATACAAATTTTATGAATTTACCTGAATATGCTTTTTTCGGTCCCTGAATAACATCGTTCTTCATTGAACAAGTCACTCTCCGAGTCATGTGACTGAGTTTCCGTAAGACTTTGGCGGGACAGGTTGATGCTTCGACGAGAGAAGCTTGACGGACGGCTTAAGTTGCCATTTTGGCGGCTGATGAGAGCTGAGATACGTGACCCTGTCTCGCTTTTGTTTTGTTCACCGTCCTTCTTCTGCAGAACGGCTTCCAGAAGTTCTCGGTTGCGGTATTGATGGTGATGGGTTGGAATGTCAGAGTTGCGTCCTACAACATGGAGATCTTGCATTTTCATGGCTTGGTATGGACCCAGCCATCAGGACAGCAGTAAACTGAGGAATAGAACAGATAGATGAAACACAGTTGAATATTATAATACAAAATAGTTCTTTATTTTCATATAAGCTAGCTGATTCATGTGGCATATATACAGAGCCACCATATTTCCTTTCATTTAGCATTTAAACCAGCCATATAAAACATGTAGAATATGTTTTATGTTCAACCTGGTCAGATCTGACCTCTCACACCTACCCTGCAGTGCAATTCTAAAAATAAACAATCACACCATCAAAATCCTAAAGTTATGAAATAATGCATAATTACTTGAGAATAATGTGAACGCACAAGCTTTGCATTTGACAGAGTAATCTGAACACTGAAGGATTAAATATTTATTATCAAAAAGACATAATGGAATAAAAGAATGATAGAATTATTGTTCTTTAAATCAAGAAATTATTTACCATATTTGACGGCAAAAAAATAAAAACATATAAGCATATCGGATGCACCCCAATAACAACATCGCATAAACAGGGAAAAATTACTTTTTAGTGCATTAAAACATTTAATTATGGTCCTACTTGTAAAGATGACCTGGGGTGGTTTTTGTGTTTGAGATAATACTTTTTGATAGGGTTCAGCCTATATTCTATCAAAGATGGTAATTAAATTCATCAATTTTATTGCAGAAATTTGCATGAATGGTGCAGATGTGGCTGTGTGGTAGGAAGCTTGCTTCCTAACCACATAGTTCTGGGTTCAGTCCTACTGCATGGCACCTTGAGTAAATGTCTTCTACTATAGCCTTGGGCGACCAAAGCCTTGTGAGTGGATTTGGTAGATGGAAACTATGTGTGTGTGTTTATGTCACCACAACTTAGCAGTTCAACAAAAGAAACTGATACGATAAGTACCAGGCTTTGCGAAAAATATTAAGTAACTAGGTTGATTTATTTGACTAAAAATTCTACATGGTGGTGCCCCAGCATGGCTGCAGTCTAATGAGTGAAACGAGTAAGAGATAAAAGATATCTAAAGAGGGAAAACCATCGAGGGCTACTGGAATGATGCTTGAGGGCCACATACGACCCTGGGAGCTGTGGCTGAGAACCACCAGCTGCATGGTCAAAAAAGCACTCCAAAGTATTGTTTGTTGTTGTTGTTGGCACTCTATCGCTTACAACGTCGAGGGTTCCAGTTGATCCAATCAACGGAACAGCCTGCTCGTGAAATTAACGTGCAAGTGGCTGAGCACTCCACAGACACGTGTACCCTTAACATAGTTCTCGGGGATATTCAGCGTGACACAGAGTGACAAGGCTGACTCTTTGAATTACAGGCACAACAGAAACAGGAAGTAAGAGTGAGAGAAAGTTGTGGTGAAAGAGTACAGCAGGGTTCGCCACCATTCCCTGCCGGAGCCTCAATAAACACTCACAACGCCCAGTCTAGGAATCGAAACCGCAATCCTATTACCGCGAGTTCGCTGCCTTAACCACTGGGCCATTGCGCCTCCGCTCCAAAGTATTACAACAGTAGAAATATCCTTTCCATATCCTACAATGTTAAAAAATGAAACACACTCTGGATAATGTAGTCCTAGATGCATTGTGCTTGTTGATAAGCTAGACGGCCATGGTTGGAACGTCTTTGATCATAGATTTGTGCTCTGCTTAATAAGGGCTAACATGATACTAAACAACAACTACAGCAACAGCAAAAATGGAAAAGAAGCTTACTTATAAATATCTGATTCAAAACTTCCATCAAAGTTTATATTTATACTTATGACACAGATGTCCTTCCATATTCTCAAATGTCTACTCAAGCAGCCATCAATGTGGAAACCTGAAAACAATAAACACATAAAATATAAATAAGCAATATGTAAAATACAAATAACAATTAATATGTAAAATATAAATAAAAATTAAGATAGACGCAGGAGTGGCTGTGTGGTAAGTAGCTTGCTTACCAACCACATGGTTCCGGGTTCAGTCCCACTGCGTGACACCTTGGGCAAGTGTCTTCTACTATAGCCTCGGGCCAACCAAAGCCTTGTGAGTGGATTTGGTAGACGGAAACTGAAAGAAGCCCGTCGTGTATATATGTATATGTATGCGTGTGTATATGTTTGTGTGTCTGTGTTTGTCCCTCCCAACATCGCTTGACAACCAATGGTGGTGTGTTTACGTCCCCGTAACTTAGCAGTTTGGCAAAAGAGACCGATATAATAAGTACTAGGCTTACAAAGAATAAGTCCTGAGGTCGATTTGCTCGACTAAAGGTGGTGCTCCAGCATGGCCGCAGTCAAATGACTGAAACAAGTAAAAGAGTAAGAGTATATATCATACCTCAAAGCAGTCAGCTGGCAGAATCATAAATATGCCATGCAAAATGCTTAGCAACATTTCGGCAATCTTTATGTTCTGAGTTCAAATGCTGATGAGGTCAGCTTTACCTTTCATCCTTTCAGGGTCGATAAAATAGGTACCAGTTAAATACTGGGGTTCATGTAATCAACATACTCCCTCCCCTGAAGTTGCTGGCTTTGTGCCAAAATTTGAAACCAATATATATCTTAGCTCTTAGATCCCCCAGTGTTGTCAGCATAGCATATACAAAAAAGCTACTTCCCAAGTCAAATAGTCGCATAGGGCTGTTTTCTCGGTTTCTGTGGCATGTATATTCCCACTGGATAGGAGGCTAGTCCTTCACAGGGTTACTCATTTTTGACAGCTGAGTGGACTGGAGCAATGTGAAATGAATTGTTTTGTTCAAGAGCATAACACATTTCCTGGTCCAGGATTCAAAACCAAAATCTTATGGTCATGAGCCCAACACTGTAACTGACCACTGAACAATATTCACCTCTATATTGTCTACATAACAGGCAACGAGCCTTCTCCAGACATCCTGATTGCTTACCTCTGAAAAGGCTGGAAACCACTGATTTAATATATAATTATGATGATGATGACGCCGACGATGGCGGTGGTGACGACGACAACGACAATGATAATAATAATAATATTGTTAAATCTCTGAACGAAGTATTAACAGTAACTGCACGATAAAGTGAAGTATATTTGCCACTTAAATGTGGCTGACCCCGAGGGGTGGATGTTACTGTTGCTTTTAGCCCCAAGAGGACATCTCCTCCAGCTGGCTATCGACACACATCTGTGTCCTGTCTGGATTTGCCAAGGGAAGTTATCTTTCCCATCTTGATCTACGATACGTACGTACTCGAGTTTCAGGGTTATTTCCCTTCTTCAGTGTACGACAATCGCTGACCTTCGATGCAAAAGATAATTCTTGGCAAATATATATAAGTTTTTCCAGTGAAGTTATTCACTGATATCGAAAAAGTGAAAACAAGCAATGTTAAATCTCTGAACGAGGTATTAACAGTAACTGCACGATAAAGTGAAGTATATTTGCCACTTAAATGTGTCTGACCCCTAGGGGTGGATGTTACTGTTGCTTTTAGCCCCAGGAGGACATCTCCTCCAGCTGGCTATCGACACATAGGCTCAAGCCTGAAATTTTGTGGAGCGAAATTAGTCAGTTACATCAACCCCAGTGCATGACTGGTACTTATATCATCAACTTTGAGGGGATGAAAAGCAATAATAATAATGATGATGATGATGACGATGATGATGATGACAATGGTTGACAATAATAACAAGACACAGACCACACTCACCACAATCACAGGCAACAACAACAATGTATAAAACCCAACTGAATATATATCTGTATATACAGTCAGTTAGAGGAAAAAAAAAGAAAGAAGAAAAAAATGAAGAGCTGAAAGAATTTTCAAAATTCCAGAACCTAAATGTGAAACAAGCCTAAAGACACAGATGCTGTTGCACATATGTGTGCATGCACGCATGCATGTGTGTGTGTGTTTGTGTGCATGCATGTGTATGTATGTGTGTGTGCATGTGCATCTGTGTGTGCATGTGTTATTTCTTTACTACCCACAAGGGGCTACACACAGAGGTGACAAACAAGGACAGACAAACGGATTAAGTCGATTATATCAACCCCAGTGCGTAACTGGTACTTATTTAATCGACCCCGAAAGGATGAAAGGCAAAGTCGACCTCGGCGGAATTTGAACTCAGAACGTAGCGGCAGACGAAATACCGCTAAGCATTTCGCCCGCATGTGTGTATGCATGCACATGTGTGTTTGTGTGTGCATGTGTATGTACATGTGTGTGCATGTGTTTGTGAAGGTATGTGTGTGTGCATGTGTAAGCATGTGTGTATGTGTGTGCATGTGTATGTACATGTGTGTGCATGTGTTTGTGTATGTATGTTTGTGCATGTGTGTATGTGTGTGCATGTGTATGTACATGTGTGTGCATGTGTTTGTGTATGTATGTGTGTACATGTGTAAGCATGTGTATGTGTGTGCATGTGTTTGTGTATGTATGTGTGTGTGTGTGCATGTGTAAGCATGTGTGCATGCATACACATGTGTGTATGTGTATGTGTGCATGTATGTGTGTGTGTGTGTACATATACATACTTAAACTAACAAAAGAAGTATGGTTCTTTATTACCGAAGGCACACTCATACAAGTATTGAATATTTACACATTTGTGAAGAAAAACAATCTGAGATTGAAAAACAAATAATTAACTCAGTGGGGAAAAAACAGAAGCCAAATATCTCCTGCTCATGGGGCAAACATTGTTTATATTAAAATCTAAGCTTTATCAATATCACTAGAGCTATCTATCTATCTATCTATCTATCTATCTATCTATCTATCTATCTATCTATCTATCTATCTATCTATCTATCTATCTATCTGTCTGTTTGTCTGCCTGCCTGTCTGTTTGTCTGTCTACTTACCTACCGACATATCTGTGAGTGTGTGTGTGTGTGTGTGTGTGTGTGTGTGTGTGTGTGTGTGTATGTGTGTGTGTGTATACATTTAGCTTAAATATTAATGTAAACAATGTTTGCCTGTTAAGTAAGAGAAGTGATATTTTTACTCCCTGACAGCTTCATTATTTTCTTTTATTTCTTTCTTTCTCTCTCTCTCTCTCTCTCTCTCTCTCTCTCTCTCTCACACACACATACGTGTGTGTGTGCGAAGGCACATGGCCCAGTGGTTAAGATGTTGCACTCACGATTTTGTGAGATCATGGCTTCAATTCCCGTGCTGAGTGATCTGTTGTATTCTTGAGCAAAACACTTCTTTTATGCTGTTCCAGTTCACTCAGCTGTGAAGGGGTAACTCTGCCACAGACTAACCTTGAAATCAGGCAGAATGCTAAGTCACAAGGATGTAAACACACCAACACAGGTTGTCAAACAGCAATGGTGGAGAAACAAACATACATGCACATACACACACATATATATATATCGATAGTAATGGTAAGACAAAAAAAGAATGAAAGAGATTTCGATATTATGTAAATACAGGAATTTATCTGTAAATATAATATGTGACAATAATTCGGTAGCTCTGAGTTTCGGATGTTGGGTCGGAAACCTGCACCAGCATCTCTTTAGTTATTGGGCCATCAAAAAATCTGGCTTGATAACTGAAGAGATGCTGGTGCGAGTTCCCACCCTGACACCCGAAACTCGGAGTTTTATAATGGCTACCGAATAATTGTCACATACTTATATATACATATATATATATATATATATATATATATATTTAAAGAAAAGCAACAAAAATTCAATAGGTTATAGCAGTACGTACGTTTCGTACAAGCTCCATTTATTCATGTAGTGAATTCTTCAAATTTTATTCACCAAATCTCTTGATTTTGTTTTTGGTTTTTACCCTACCAAATTCTGGTGCCTCAAACATTTTAAGTACCACATTTAATCTTTTGATTAAATCTATATTTTATATATATATCATCATCATCGTTTAACGGCCGATGATGATGATATATATATATATAATA
>NC_068992.1:21897503-21899289 GCF_001194135.2 Octopus bimaculoides
ATATATATATATATATATATATATATATATAAATGCATATGCGAGTATATGTATGCGTGTGTATGTAACTGCATGTATATGTACATATGCCTGTGAGTGCATGTGTGTATGTCCGTGTAAATGTGAGCGCATATGCTGTAGTTTAACCAACGTGGAAAGCAAATTTCCATATACAATGTTCTACTGGACACCAAATATGTCTTGCTATTTCAATAAAAACAGATTGTTTTAATCAAAATTTCTAGTGAATAGCAGCAATACATACTTGGTATCTAACAGAATATAATAGAGGAAAAATTGTTTTCCCACTTGTGCCAAACCACAGCTTATTATGGCTCATGGTTGGTGATAGAGTAGTCTCCCACAATAGCAAGTTCCAGATGTAGGAGAATAAAACTACACTGTCTTTTCATATGTATATGTATGTATATATATATAGGTATATATATATAGACAAAGAGATAGATACATAGAGAGGGAGGAAAGGGGAGAGAGATGAGCTAAATAGTATTTCCTTTATACATGTCTTGTTGGTGAAGAAGTATCTTAACACTTCATTAAGGAGAAAAGAAATTTTTCCTTTTAAGACTATCAGATAACTTACCGAGAGTGAATAATTGAATGAATGAATAAATGGATGAATGAGTGAGTGAATGAATGAATGGACGGTGATTATATATGCATGTATGTGTATTATATATGTATGTAGTCTATTATTTGTTTCAGTCACTTGACTGCGGCCACGCTGGAGCACCACCTTTTAGTCGAAGAAATCGATCCCAAGACTTATTCCTTGGAAGCCTGGTACTTATTCTATTGGTCTCTTTTGCTGAACCACTAAGTTACAGGGACGTAAACACACCATCATTAGCTTTCAAGCAATATCGGGTGGGTGGGGCAGACAAACACAGACACAAAGACACACATAAATATATACATACACATATATGTATATACTCTATTACTTGTTTCAGTCATCTGACTGCGGCCATGCTGGAGCATCGCCTTTAGTCAAGCAAATCAACCCCAGGACTTATTCTTTGGAAGCCTAGTACTTACTTATTCAATCGGCCTCTTTTGCTGAACCGCTAAGTTACGGGGACGTAAACACACCAGCATCGGTTGTCAAGCAATGTTGGGGGGGACAAACACAGACACACAAACACATACATATATATATATACATATATATGACGGGCTTCTTTCAGTTTCCGTCTACGAAATCCACTCACAAGGCTTTGGTCGGCCCGAGGCTATAGTAGAAGACACTTGCCCAAGGTGCCACACAGTAGGACTGAACCCAGAACCATGTGGTTGGTAAGCAAACTCCTCTTATAACTTTCTCATACTTCTCTTTATATTTTATCTAATATGAATAATATAATGCATCTAATAATAATAATAATAATTGATTCATTTGTATGCATATACATGCATTTATGTATGTACATTTAAGTGTAGGTACATGTATTTATGTATATTTATGGGAACCCGTGGAAGAGGTAGGCCCAGGAAGACCTGGGCTGAGGTGGTGAGGCAAGACCTTCGTACATTGGGCCTCACCGAGGTGATGACTACTGACCGAGACCTTTGGAAATGTGCTGTGCGTGAGAAGACCCGGCAAGCCAAGTAAGATTGTTGCCAGTGCCCCTGGACTGGCTCTTGTGCAGGTGGCACATGAGATGCACCATTTTGAGCGTGGCCGTTGCCAGTACCGCCTGACTGGCTCCCGTAGGATTTTCGAGCGAGATCGTTGCCAGTGCCCCTGGACTGGCTTGTGCGGGTG
>NC_068992.1:21899658-21901107 GCF_001194135.2 Octopus bimaculoides
TGTGAAGGCCTCTGAGCATGTATCACCAAGCTTTTGACAAAATTTGATGCAGATTCTCTGCTCAACTTCCTCTGTCATGGTGAATGTAACGATCACACGCTACACACCTTCTTTCCAAGCACTGCTGTAAATAGCGGAAGCGAGCTAGAATGTTAAAACTTAGTGTGCATGCACAGCAGAGCTCAAGGTCAATCTATGCCAAACAGCTTCACTCTGCATGCTTCAGCTTCGTTACTATGGCAACAGTTTGGATACTTATTGATCAGACCATGTATATGTAAACTGATAGGTAGATAAATAGATAGATAGATAGATAGATAGACAGATAGATAAACAGACAAGGTAGGCAGACAAATGGATAGACAGATAGCCAGCCAGCGAGCCAGGCAAACAGACAGACAGGCAGACGAATAGACAGTGAGAGAAAGAGACACAGGGACATACAGACCGAGAGATTGATATCAACATTAATGATGATCAATATTTTGAGTGATAAGTGATGCATACTAAGAGATAATCCCACAGACAGCTCAATTCATTTACCCAGTTTCACTTCCCAGTTAAAGATAATAATTTATTTGGCTTACATCACTCACGCTCTCATCCCCTAGAGAATCAGTTTGGCTTTGTTTGTTTCTACAATGTTAGAAATCAATATTTTTACTAATTCCAGAAATGGCAGAAGTCAGAATTCACATAGCACCGGATTAACCATTTCATTAGACATACTTCTATAGAAATACACTATTCATGTATTTCAATTAATTTCGAAAAATAATCAATGATTTGGACGGATAAATAACTAATTCTTTATTAAGATGGGTGTCACAGAGTTTAAATCCGAACAAGGTGAACTTTACCTCTCATCTCTTTGGAGTCAATAAAATAAATTAGATACCAGTCAAGTACTAGGGTCAAAGGCATCAACTAATTCTTCCCTTCGAAATAGTTGACCCTCTGCTGACAGCAGAAACCATTATGTGTGTGGGTGTGTGTGTGTGTGTGTTCTTTTATTCATTTACTTGTTTCAGTCATTTGACTGCAGCCATGGTGGAGTACCACCTTAGAGGGTTTTTAGTTGAAGAAATAGACCCCAGGACTTATTCCTTGTAAGCCTAGTACTTATTCTATTGGTGACTTTGCTGAACCACTAAATTTCAGGGACATAAACACACCAACAGCACAAAGGAGAAGGTACAATTTGTAATCTTCGAAACATATGTTGGAAATAAAAGAATTCATTTAACATATGCGTTTTACTCCATTTACTAAATGTGTATATATACTCAAGTACCCAAAATAACAAGGAGTTTCTACCTCATAAACAGGAGTTACACCACAGTCATTTTGTGATCTTTGCTACCCTGGTATCTATTAACCAATTTATTTTGTCGGAGTTAATTATTAACTTAGAGAAAATAAATACATATAATAATATATGAGTGGTTG
>NC_068992.1:21905473-21909570 GCF_001194135.2 Octopus bimaculoides
TATATATATATATATATATATATATATATGTTGCTAGATGGAGAGGTGGAGAACCATGATGAGTGGCAAGATTTTTGTAAAGATTAACCAATATTTAACAGGATGAAAAAATAGCATAAAAGGATGGTGATGAAAATTTGTGTGTATGAGTGTGTGTGTGTGTCAATGTCACATTTACATACATAAACACACAAACACACATAAATATCACAAGCTCATACCACACATGTAAGTACACACACACACATACACACACAAATATCACAAGCTCATACCACATATAAACAAGCACACATATGTACATCGCCCCCGACACAAATATCACAAGCTCATACCATACAAAAATACACACACACACACACACATATATATATACACCCCCACACATACACATATATACACTCACACTCTTACACACACATATATACACCCACACTCCCACACACATACACACATTTTCACTTTTATATACACATGCAGATAAACAGATACAATTCTGCATATTGCATAAATGATTTAGTTAAAAGGTTAACTACCTACATGTACACATCTTCAAGCATCAAAAAAGTAGTCAGTACACATATATATATATATATATATATATATATATATATACATATATATATACATATATATATATACATATATATATATACATGTCTGTATGAGTTAGAGGTAAAGAAACCCTCTAAAGGATATTAAATATCTAATATACTACTGGATGTGTACCTACGTATTTTTAACCAAATGCTTACTATTGCATGACAATATTGCAGTTGAATACTTAAACATACGTCTACACAGTTCTATATTTAAGAGGTGAGGAATTATGTACATTATTTACATTTGACGGATATTTGTCCTCATCTTGTTTGTTGTTAACACAACATTTCGGCTGATATACCCTCCAGCTTTCATCAGGTGTCCTGGGGGAAATTTCGAACCTGGGTTCTCATTCCTAAGGTATTTTTCGATGTTATTATTATTATTATTATTATTATTATTTTTATTATTCAGGTCACTGCCTGGAATTGAACTTGGAATCTTGGGGTTAGTAGCCCGCACTCTTAATCACTACGCCATGGCATAGTGGTTAAGAGCACGGGCTACTAACCCCAAGATTCTGAGTTCGATTCCAGGCAATGACCTGAATAATAATAATAATAATAATAATTATGATAATAATAATAATAATAATAATAATAATAATAACAATAATAATAATAATAATAATAACAACATCGAATGAGGACCCAGGTTCGAAATTTCCCCAAGACACTTGATGAAGGCTGGAGGGTATATCAGCCGAAACACTGTGTTAACAAGAAACAAGATGAGGAGAAATATCCGTCAAATGTAAATAATGTAAATAATGTACTTAAACACATGTTTGTAATCAATTAATAAATAGATATAATTGAATGTTTACTGGCTGACGTTTGTCAATTGTATATCCTCTCCATTTTCTTATTTGCCTTATATATATATATATATATATATATATATATATATATATATATATATATATATATATATATATATATATCTATAGAATTTTTCTTTATTTCCATTGATTAAAGAGAGAAATTTTTGTTTTGTATAAAATGTACTGAATTGTTTGATTTAAAGCGGTTAAAAATGATATTAAGGACGACATTAATAATGGTATTAAAGAATAATAAAAAGGAGACACAAAAGGAAACGTAGAATGGTTTATATATGTGTGTGTGTGTGTGTGTCTTTATACATATACATATATATTCAAAAATATGTGTGTAATATATGTGCGTGTGTGTGTCTGTGTGAGAGCTTGCATGCATGTGTGTGTGTGTGTGTGTATACATATATATTCAAAAATATGTGGGTAATATATGTGCTATTTCTTTACTACCCACAAGGGGATATACACAGAGAGGACAAACAAGGACAGACAAATGGATTAAGTCGATTATACCGACCCCAGTGCGTAACTGGTACTTATTTAATCGACCGCGAAAGGATGAAAGGCAAAGCCGACCTCGGCGGAATTTGAACTCAACGTAGCGGCAGACGAAATACCGCTAAGCATTTCGCCCGGCGTGCTAACGTTTCTGCCAGTTCGCCGCCTTTATGGGTAATATATGTGCGTGTGTATGTCTGTGTGAGAACATGCATGCATGTGTGTGTGTATACACATACATATATATTCAAATATATACATGTAATATATGTGTGTGTGAGTGTGTGTTTGTGTGAGCATGCATGTGTGCGTGTGTGTGTGTATACACATACATATATATTCAAATATATACATGTAATATATGTGTGTTTGTGTGAGCATGCATGCATGTGTGTGTGTGTGTATACGCATACATATATGTTCAAATATATGCGTAATATATGTGCATGTGTGTGAGAACATGCGTGTGTGTGTGTGTGTATATACATACATATATATATTCAAATATACATGCGTGTGTGTGACAGCATGTGCATGTGCGTGTGAGAGAGAGCATGTGTGCATATGTGTATGTGAGTGTGCGTGCTTATATACCTATTGATACTTATATATTTATTTCTTTTAAGATTGAAACCCATTAGAACAAATGAAATTTAATTGATCAAGTAATTGAGCAGCAAATACATTTCTGTATGTATGCATATATGTATGTGCATATATATATATATATATATATATATATATATATATATATATATATATATATTTATATAAGGGCATTACTATACAAGAATGCCTCATGCTAAGAGGGATTCTAAGGTCAAAAATGCTTACGGTACGAAACCAGAAATACTTGACGAACTGAGGGCAACAGTTGAGTAAGAATAAACACAAATATGAACATTATGTTTCTTGATGTTTGCAATTCTGTTGTGGTACATCATCAGCAATGCCTGGACCAGAATGGTCATTAGTTTGAAAATAACCATTCATGCTAAAAATCGAATTCTGTCTGTAGATTCTATTAAATTTTGAAATTGAAACCTAATAAACACTGGCTTTGATAAACACTGGTTTTATAACAATTCAATATATGTATATATTTTTTAGGGACACCCTGTATATACACACATACATTCATTTATATATACATATATACATACGTATGCATTTAAAGATATATATATATATATATAGCTCTCTGTCTGTCTGTCTGTCTGGCTCTCTCTATGTATATATATAAAACTTAATAAACACCATATATTTTTACGAGGTACTAACAGCTCATAAAAATATATACTCTGTTTATTAAATAATATTTATCTCTCACTAGATGGAATATTTTTTTTGTTAATTTTACCATCATGGAACAATACACTACACACACACACACACACACACACACACACATGTATATATATTGTTGTGTCTGGGGTGAGTCATACTGCCTTAATATCTGACAAACAGACTAGTTCAGTTTCCACTCATTTACATTCTGGGTTCAAATGCTGCTGAGGTCAACTTTGCCTTTCATCCTTTTGGGGTCAACAAATTAAGTACCAGTTGTGTACTGGGATCGATCTAATCAACTGGCCCCATCCCCCAAAATTTTGGGCCTTGTTCCTAGAGTAGAGAAGATTATTATATATATATAGGAGTGACTGTGTGATAAGTAGCTTGCTTAGCAACCACATGGTTCCGGGTTCAGTCCCATTGCAAGGCACCTTAGGCAAGTGTCTTCTACTATAGTCTCGGGCCGACCAAAGCCTCGTGAGATGGAAACTAAAAGAAGCCCATCGTATATATGTGTGTGTGTGTGTGTGTATATATGTTTGTGCATGTGTGTCCCCCAACAACGCTTGACAACCGATGCTGGTGTGTTTACGTTCCAGTAACTTAGCGGTTTGGCAAAAGGGGCTGTTAGAATAGTAGTAGGCTTACAAAGAATCGATATCGATTTGTTCGACTAAAGGCGATGCTCCAGCATGGCCACAATCAAACGACAAAGAATATATATATACACTGGGCGACACATTGTGTTCTTGAGCAAAACACTTCATTTCATATTGCTCCAATCACCCCCTTTCAATCAAGGGGGAATGTTGGCCTGGTTGCCTACATATATATATATATATATATATATATATATATATATATA
>NC_068992.1:21910525-21915279 GCF_001194135.2 Octopus bimaculoides
GTATATTATTGACATTATTTACATTTGACGGATATTTGTCCTCATCTTGTTTGTTGTTAACACAACGTTTCGACCTGATATACCCTCCAGCCTTCATCAGGTGTCTTGGGGAAATTTCGAACCTGGGTTTTCATTCCTAAGGTATTTTTCGATGTTGATATTATTATTATTATTATTATTCAGTAATGAAATACTGCTAAGCATTTCACCCGGCGGGCTAACGTTTCTTATTTCTTTATTGCCCACAAGGGGCTCACATTTCTGCCACCTTGCCACCCTTTATATATTCTTTTCTACTTTAGGCACAAGGCCCGAAATTTTTGGGGAGGGGGGGCCAGTCGATTAGATCAACCCCAGTATGCAAGTGGTACTTAATTTATTGACCCCAAGAGGATGAAACGCAAAGTCAACCTTGGCAGAATTTGAACTCAGAATGTAAAGACAGACACAATACTGCTAAGCATTTCACCTGGCATGCTAACGTTTCTGCCAGCTCGCCACCCTATGTTGCAGAAGTGTTAGGACTGGTGCTTCTGGTGGTATAAAGCATCCAGGACAGTGCCACGTAAAAGTGCCAGGGCAGTGCCACATAAAAGTGCATGTGTGGTGCCACGTAAAAGCACCCAGTGCACTCTGTAAAGTGTTTGGCATTAGGAAGGGCATCCAGCTGTAGAAATGATGCCAAATCAGAGTGGAGTCTGGTGCATCCCCGCTGGCTTGCCGACTTTGGTCACACCATCCAACCCATGCCAGCATAGACAACAGATGTTAAATGAGGATGATGGTAATGATGATGATGATGATGATATGTAAATGCATGCACATTCACAACTGGTGAGTGGTAGGACTGAACCCAAAGCCAAGTGATTTCAAAATGAAAAAAAGTCAATTGTTTATGTTATTATAACCTTTTCTACTCTAGGCACAAGGCCCGAAATTTGTGGAGGGTGGTGGGGGGGTGTGGCAGTCGATTAGATCGACTCCAATATGCAACTGGTACTTAATTTATTGACCTCAAAAGGATGAAAGGCAAGATCGACCTCGGTGGAATTTGAACTCAGAATATAAAGACAGATGAAATACTGCTAAGCATTTTGCCCAGCATGTTTTATGTTATTATAACATGTCAATTATGGTGACAAGAGTTCCAGTCAATCTAATTGACAGAACAGCCTGCTCATGAAATTAATGAGAAAATGGTTGAGAACTCCACAGACACACATACTCTTACTCATATTCTCAGGGAGATTCAGCATGACACTGATTATGACAAGGGTGGCACTTTGAATTACAGGTACAACACATTTTTGCCAATTGAGTGGACTGGAGCAACATGAAATAAAGTGTCTTGCTCAAGAACACAACACACTACTGGGAATTGAACTCAGTCTTACAATTGTTGGCCAAATGCCCTAATCACTAGGCCACAGACCTTGACATGTTATTAATTAACTAACGAAGAAGAGTCAAAAAAAGAAGCACTCCATCGGTTACCACGACGAGGGTCCCAGCTGATACAATCAACGGAACAGCTTGCTCATGAAATTAACATGCAAGTGGCTGAGCATTCCATAGACATGTGTACCCTTAACGTAGTTCTTAGGGAGATTCAGCGTGACACAGAGTGTGACAAGGCTAGCCCTTTGAAATACAGGTACTACTCATTTTTGCCAGCTGAGTGGACTGGAGCAACGCGAAATAAAGTGTCTTGCTCAAGGACACAACGCATCACCAGGAATTGAACTCACAACCGTACAATCGTGAGCCGAATGCCCTAACCACTAAGCCACGTGCCTTCACTACGAAGAAGAGTAGAACAGCACAGACAATGGTGTTTGCAAAGATTGCTCCAGAGTAGTAACAACAAATAAGTTGTTTTCCAAAACTCAAAACCTTTGTACCAAGTCAAAATAAATCAATACTTATGAAAACTGAAAATCTTGTTTTAATGTTTTTATAATTATTATAATTTTTTTTATGCATCGTTTCTTTATAAGCAGCATCACTGAAGATTAGACAGTTGGTGCTGAACAATTTATTCCAGAAATAAAATAAAATCGTTTTTATTCAGAACAACTTGTAGTCTTCCAATAATTTGCAAGTTTTGTTTGGCATAGAATCCAAGTTGTTTTAAAACAAAGCTAAAAACAAAATCCATTGCTTTTTCCTTTGGGTATGAAGTATTTTGGCATAGTTCTTTTGACACTGCTTATACGGCATTACCAATTTGACACTAACTTATTTTACACCAGGCATTTTAATGTTTGTCTCGTTCCTTTCCTCCCACCTCTCTCTCTTTCAGTTTGTGTGTGTGAGCATATTTCCTTTAATGTGTATGAGGAGAAGGAAAGTGTTTTTGTCAGTTGTGTTCAAATAATAAATTGTAGAGTCACTTTTTCTCCCCACCCCTCTCTCTCAGCTTATGGGCGTGAGCATATTTCTTTATGTATATGAGGAGGGGAGGCGCAATGGCCCAGTGGTTAGGACAGCGGCCTCGCGGTCATAGGATCATTATTATTTTCTATTATATTTTTATATTTAGCTATTATTAGGAATTGTATTTAAAAAAATGCAGCACGGAATTTTGTCAGTGAACAAGTCACAGTCTCGAAGCGACGAAAATATTTTGGCAAGTGTTTCTTAAATGGCTTATAAACACCTTCCACACTGCAATTGTTTTCGTTTCAGCACACGATCTCAGATCAGGTCACTTACTATGCAAGTATCTCCGTAATATAAAAAAAACATTTGGTGTATTGTCGAAGTATAACCATTGTATTGCATATAAATTTTCACAACAAAATCTTATATGGACTACCAAGGGTCATTTGGACCCTATTTGAGAACCACTGCTTTAGGGCCTTATTTTTACTAAGACGAACAAGCCTTCTCAAGCATGTCATGTATGTAGGTGTAGGTTTATATAAAATCATACATGCATTTATAATATATGTATAAGATTATGTATAAACCCACGCACAGGATCCACTTAGAAAGACGTATATACACATATATTATATTTTTATAATGAATAATGTTTTGCCCTTTCTTTCCAAAAAATATAATAAAACTTTGATCATGATTATTGTTGTAAAGAACAAAAATATCATATTCCAATGAAGAATTACTCTTGAAAAATCTAGAATAAGGTTTCTTCACATTTATAAAATAACCTTTCGATCTATTTCTTCTCTTGTTTCTATTGCAAAAACGTATTATTTTTATTTATTTCAATGCCTTATCAGCATTGTCACTCTGCATTTATTTACAGGAATTAACTCTTTCTATTAAGTTGGTTTTTCACAGCAAGGAATATTGTTAAGATTCTCTTCCTTGCAGTTGCTTTAAAAAAAAATTTTAAAAAAGGCCTGATTTCTCTGTGATTTGAAGTAATGTCATTGGTAAGTTAGAGTAACCTTTCTGATGCAACATCTGACTGCGTAGTAGCAATTCTATGCTTGGCTCCATAGATATGGTTCTGCATCGGACTACTCTTTTACTTGTTTCAATCATTTGACTGTGGCCATGCTGGAGCACCACCTTAAAGGGTATGGAGTATGGAGCACAAGTGCAATTTCAATAAAGAACAAAATAAGAATCTTTAACACTAACGTAAAAGCGGTGTTATTGTATGGGGCTGAGACATGGCGAACAACAGTTAAGTCAAATAAGCAAATACAACCATTCATTAACAGGTGCTTGCGTAGTATACTTAAAATCAGATGGCCCGAACACATAAGCAATATGGAGCTATGGCAAAGAACGAATCAAGTTTCGATTAGGGCACAGATATTTAAGAAAAAGTGGAAGTGGATTGGTAGCACAATTAGAAAAGACGCACCAAATGTAGTGAAAAGTGCTTTACAGTGGAATCCGGATGGATATAGAAAGAGGGGTAGGCCTAAGAACTCGTGGAGTAGATCAACACAAAAGGAACTAGAGAAAGGGGGACATTCATGGCAGAGTATAAGTACAGAAGCGAAAAATTATGTGGCATGGAATTCAATTATAATTGGCCTATACTCCGCGTTGGAGGGTTAAATGCAAGAAAGCAAAAAAGAGATGTTATGTCTGAATATCCTACAACTGAAAATGATTGAGATATCTAAATCTGTCCACACACCTCTAGTAATGCGGTGAGCTGGCAGAATCATAAACACATCAGGCAAAATGCTTAGCAGTATTTCCTCTTAAAGCTCTTTACGTTATAAGTTCAAGTCCTACTGAGGTAACCTTTGCCTTTCGTCCCTTTGGGGTTGATAAAATAAAGTACCGCTCAAATACTGGGCCTCATGTAATTAACTTGCCCCTCTTCTTAGAATTATTGGCCTTGAAGCCTGCAATGGACCTGCATCCTGTGTAGGGGTACCATTGTAATCTCTGTCATTTATATGCCATGGAAACCAGTGAACTGGTCTTGCAATTAAAACTATGTCTATGAGTATGTATGTATTGTATTGGCACTCCGTCGCTTACGACATCGAGGGTTCCGGTTGATCCGATCAACGGAACAGCCTGCTCGTGAAATTAACGTGCAAGTGGCTGAGCACTCCACAGACACGTGTACCCTTAACGTAGTTCTCAGGAATATTCAGCGTGACGCAGTGTGACAAGGCTGACCCTTTGAATTACAGGCACAACAGAAACAGGAAGTAAGAGTGAGAGAAAGTTGTGGTGAAAGAGTACAGCAGGGTTCGCCACCATCCCCTGCCGGAGCCTCGTGGAGCTTTAGGTGTTTTTGCTCAATAAACACT
>NC_068992.1:21915905-21923632 GCF_001194135.2 Octopus bimaculoides
TGTTAAGTTAATATAAGGCAATAGGCAGTGAGCTGGCAGAACCGTTAGCATGCTGGGAAAAAGGCTTAGCAGCATTTTGTCCATCTTTAAGTTCTGAGTTCAAGTCCCATTGAGGTTGACTTTGCCTTTCATCCTTTTGGGGTTGATAAAATAAGAACTAGTCAAGCACTAGGTCAACATGGTCGACTTACTCCCTCCCCGCAAATTACTGGCCTTGTGCCAGAATGTGAAACCAATGTAAGGCTGTTCCATATTTTAGAGATGAGGAATTCTGTACATTATTTACATTATTTACATTAGACAGATATGTGTCCTCATCTTGTTTTGTTGTTACCACAATGTTTCAGTTGATTTATTCTCCAGCCTTCATCAGGTGTCCTGGTAGAATTTGGAACCCAACTCTGGGTTCTCATTCCTAAGGTACTTTTTTGCTGATGTTATAATTATTATTATTATTATAATTATTATTATTATTTATATGCCCATGGGCATATAGCGTAATAGTTAAGAGAGCAGGCTTCAAACCCCAAGATTGTAAGTTCAATTCCAGGCAGTTCCTTGAATAAATAATAATAATAATAATAATAATAATAACAACATCAGCAAAAACATACCTAAGGAATGAGAACCCAGGGTGGGTTCAAAATTCTACCAGGTCACCTGATGAAGGCTGGAGAGTAAATCAACTGAAACATTGTGGTAACAGCAAACAAGATGAGGACACATATCCGTGATAAATGATAATGTAAATAATGTACAAAGTAAGGCTGTTAATGTTATGTAACAAAGTGTGTTCCTTATAAACCACCTTCTTTATTACGTTATGTATCACACAGAGGCTGGGTGCGAAATGATATAGAGCCGGGGATACAGAAAAATAATGAAATATTGTCTTGGGATATTTTACCGATTTTAAGAAAATAAGAACCAGGGTCAATTTGTTTGAGTAGACCCTGTAAGGCTGTGCCCACGCACAACTGCAGTCCGATGACTGATTCAAGTAAAAGATAAAAGATTAAAGACAAAAGATAAAAGATATACAGCACCTGCCAGAGCTTTGTGAATAGATTTAAAAGATGGAAACTGAAAGGTAATCCATTATATGCACATGTATATCCACATGTGAGTGAGCATACATGCATATTTATATGCTTTCTTCACTTGGAACATACTGCTCACTGAGATGAGATATTCTTTCACTATCAGTTTTGTTGTTGTTGCTGTCTTTTATGATAGATTCCACCTCTTAAAAGAGATTTCTCTGTTAAAGAGAAATGCATGTATATTTCTACAATGGAATTTGAAAATTCCATTGTAGAAATTTTATTTCCATCTTAAACCGAAATGGCTTTCTCAAGTCATTTTTAACCATTTCACAATGCTCCATATAAAATATACTGTATATGAGTATATACATGTGTGCGTGTGTGTGTGTGGGTGCAAGTGTGTATGT
Source organism: Octopus bimaculoides (assembly GCF_001194135.2). Taxonomy (NCBI): domain Eukaryota; kingdom Metazoa; phylum Mollusca; class Cephalopoda; order Octopoda; family Octopodidae; genus Octopus; species Octopus bimaculoides. The sequence goes on from NC_068992.1 coordinate 21,917,359, forward strand.
GTGGGGGTGCAAGTGTGTGTGTGGGAAGATGCAATTGTGTGTGTGTGGAGGGGATGCAAGTGTGTGTGTGTGTGTGTGTGTATGTCTGCATTCTTTGTGTGATTTCTTCTCCAGTTTTGCATGTGTTGAACCACAGTGGCACATTTTTATTGATTACTTAAAGTGGAGGGAAGTTGTGGAAGAGGGGGCACCCAGGAAGACACAGGACGCAGTATCAAAGGCTAATCTCAAAACACTAACCTTTACAAAGGAAATCACAGGGGACCAAGATCCATGGTGCCTTGCTGTGCTGAAGAAGACCTCACCCATCAGAACAGAATTGTGGCACTAAGGTGCCACATAAAAAGCAAGGGTGTGGGTGCTGGTTCTACATAAAGGGGAGCACTGGTGCTGGTGCCATGTAAAAAGCACTCAATTGCACTCTGTAAAATGGTTGGCATTAGGAAGGGCATCCAACCATAGCAACTTTGCCAAAATAAACTATGGTAGCCTGGTGCACCTACTGACCTTGCTAGTTCCTGTCAAGCTGTCCAACCCATATATATATATATATATATACCATTTTTAGCATGGCCATTGCCAGTACCGCCTGACTGGCCTTCGTACTGGTGGCACGTAAAATCACCCACTACACTCTAGGAGTGATTGGTGTTAGGAAGGGCATCCAGCTGTAGAAACTCTGCCAAATCAGATTGGAGCCTGGTGTAGCCATCTGGTTCACCAGTCCTCAGTCAAATTGTCCAACCCATGCTAGCATGGAAAGCGGACGTTAAACGATGATGATAATATATATACGTATGCCAGTATGAAATCGGGCGCTGAATGATGATGATGATGATGATGATGATGACGACGACGACGATGATGGTCATGGTGATATGTGGAGGCATGGGTGTATGGTTCTCTTCCTAATCAGAACATTCTTTACTGCAGGAAATATAAGAGCAATTAATAATGTTTTTAGACTTTGATTCTTTTATACTCCATAACATTTTCCCCTATACACAATAAATCATAAAATAACTGTTTGTAGTGACTTTTGTGTTCTGGTTATGGCTAGCTGGTCAGACTGGTCTAGGTCAGATAGTTCTGGTTACTTTAGATGTTTGCTTTACAAACCATGGGATTGTATACAATTGTGTAATCATTTCCTTTACTTCCTGTTGCAGCGCACATGGTACATTGTTCAATCGACCACATGTGAGCACACACACTCACACACACACATACACGCACACACTCACACACACACTCATGCATGTATGAATATATAAAACTTGGCCATCAATCACAGTCCAGTGTGACTCGTTTCTAGCACACCCTTGCTCTTGAGTAATTTGCTTATGCAAGCTATTGCTTCCTAACCACATGGTTCTGAGTTCAGTTCCACTGCGTGGCACCTTGGGCAAGTGTCTTCTACAATAGCCTTAGGCTGACCAAAGCCTAGTGAGTGGATTTGGTAGATGGAAACTGAAAGAAGCCCGTCGTATATATATATGTGTGTGTGTGTCTGTGTGTGTGTGTGTGTGTCTGTGTGTGTGTATGTGTGTGTGTGTGTGCGTGTGTATGGATGTATGTATATGGTTGTGTGTATGTGTTTGTCCCCCGCCACCCAGCAGTCAAATGACTGAAACAAGTAAAAGAAAATAAAATCTCCATGAAATTGTCCTTGGCTCTATGGCATAAAGACACTTACCCAAGGTGCCACGCAGTGGGACTGAACCTGGAACCATGTGGTTGGTAAGCAAGCTACTTACCACACAGCCACTCCTACGCCTATAGTATTCTTCAGTTCTATATTTAAGAGATGAGGAATTATTTACATTATTTACATTATTTACATTTGACGGGTATATCAGCCGAAACGTTGTGTTAACAACAAAAAAGATGAGGACAAATATCCGTCAAATGTAAATAATGTAAATAATATAGTATTCTTGTTTGTAGATGCTGTGAAATATCTGCTTCATGCTTGAACCCTTAAACTCCTCAACTGATAATGGATAGAATCTATTGTCTTATCCATGAAGAAGGTAGTGAGCTGGCAGAGTCGTTAGCATATTGGGAAAATGATTAGTAGGAAAATGATTAGTTCTCTCTATGTTCTGAGTTCAAATTCCGCCAAAGTCGACTTTGCCTTTCATCCTTGCAGAATAAGTACCAGTTGAGCGCTGGGGGTCAATGTAATCAACTTACACCTGCCCCCGAAATTGCTGGCCTTGTTCCAAAATTTGATACCATTATCTTGTCCATTTGGACAATTTACTTCTCCAGCCACACAAACATTCCAAAAAGTCCAAAACCTCGTCTTCCTTTTCTTCCCCATCATCATCATCATTATCATCAATTACAACAGCAATGACTTCAGTTATAAAAATAACAATAACAACAACAACAACATCAGTAGCAACATCAGCAACAACAGCATAACAACAAAATTATTAATAGCACTAACAATTCTTCCTTTGAATAAAATTAGCCATTTTCAGAGGCAAACTTCCAACTGCGTTTCAAAAAGGCAGATTGCTTTTGGGAATGAGAATCAATCAAATTCAATTTTCTAAGCTACAAGAAATTGTAGAAAGAAAGGACAGACAGACAAACAGATATAGATAGATAGATAGACAGACAGACAGACAGACAGACAGTCAGACAGACAGACAGATAGATAGATAGATAGAGAGATAGACAGACAGATAGACAGAGAGACAGATAGGTAGGTAGATAGATAGAAATAGAAAGCTATAAAAAACATAAAAGAGTGATAGATATAAATAGAGAGAAAGATAGAGAGAGAGAGAGAGACTCTATGTGTGTGTGTGTGTGTGTGTGTGTGTGTGTGTGTGTGTGTATTTAGGTGAGGGTAGAGTGAGGAAGATAAAAAAATGGAAATCAATATTCAGTTTTTTCGAGAAGGAAGTTAATTGCAGCCTTTAAGCTGAGAATGTTTTGAGTTGCAATAGAATTCCTCTTTGAATTGTTAACACTTTTGCAGCTTTTCTAATCAATGTCCCAACAGAATACTTGTTCTAAAATATAGCCCATCATAGGTAAATATTCTAAACATCAAATAAACATTAAAAAACAAAACAAAAACAAACAAAAAGTTCCACAACAATAAATTATAAACAAGAGCACTCAGAGAGCGCAGACCTCCGCCAAGGCAACACCAACGTCCTTTCAACGATTAAGCAGAGATGATTTTTAAAATGAGAATATCTGAAATAACCTCGACTGCTTTCACAAACGAAAATACTAAAAATGAACCCGATTGCTCTCAAAAATGAAGTAAAAAAACCGGAAAAATAATCCTGAATCCTTCTCCAGTACCCGACTAATCCCAAAATTTAATCAGCTCATGCCAGTCATGAGGCCAAACATCCCTGAAAGTTTCATCGAAATCCATCCAGAGGTTCTTGAGATATCTTGTCCATGGACAAACTAACAAACAAACAAATGCAACTGAAAACAATACCTCTGCCTTCAGTAAGGCGGAGGTAATAACTGAATAGATAAATGAAATCTCTGAGTCTGTTTATTGCATGACCATTCTGAAAGCAAATGGAAGCAGAGACAGAAGAAGCAAAGTAAATAAAAATGCCAATGACATTTCACTTGTCAATTGTCACCGTCGTTGTTGTCGTCATCATAGTCGTTGCCGTCATTGTCATCATTATAGTCGTTTAACATCCACTTTTCTCTGCTTGCTTGGATTAAATGGTGAGGCAGATTTTGTTATTTCTTTATTGCCCACAAGGGGCTAAACATAGAGGGGACAAACAAGGACAGACAAAAGGATTAAGTCGATTTGCGAATGAATGAGGACAGCTGTGTGAAAAAGAGTCACACCCTAGCAGTTGAGGGAACCTGTGGAAGTACCATGTGGTTGGCACTTGTGCCAGTGGAATGTTAAAAGCACATCCAAGTGTGATCGTTGCTGGGTGGCTCCTGTGCTGTTGGCACGTAAAAAGCACCATTTGAGTGTGATCATTGCCAGTATCGTTTTACCTGCACATGTGCCAGAGGTACGTGAAAAACAAGATTCAAGCAGGGTCGTTGCCAGAACCGCCTACTGGCCCTCGTGCTGGTGGCATGTAAAAGCACCCACTACACTCATGGAGTGGTTGGCGTTAGGAAGGGCATCCAGGTGTAGAAACTTTGCCAGATCAGATTGAGCCTAGTGCAGCCTTCTTGCTCACCAGTCCTCAGTCAAACCGTGCAACCCATGCCAGCATGGGAAGCGGACATTAAACGACGGCGACGATGATGATGATACATACATATATATATATATATACATTGTATATATATATATATATATATATATAGATACATATATATATATATATATATATATATATATATAGATAGATAGATAGATAGATAGGTACACATACACACACACAAGGGGGTCCTGAAAAGTTCCTGTCTTTTAAGTGTATTGTGAAAAGCCTGGTTGGAGGCCCAAACTTCTGAATTATTTTATAGGACCACTGCAATGAGTGTGTGAATCTGAGAAGGGATTATGTTGAATAAAACCATAATGAACTCATCCTCAGGGATTTTCTTCTACTCTATGCCAGGAACATTTCAGCACTCCCTCGTATATACATTTATGTGTGTGTGTCTATGTTTGTGCGTGCATGCACTCAATCATGGTCAATTTCTGAAACTTGAACATCCAACAGCCTTGTCAAGTACCTAGTGCTTGTGTCTCTGGTAACAATGAAACTAGCTTCAAATTCATAAACAAAACCACAGAATCCATAAACTGCAGAGCAAACAGGATAAACTGTAGACAAGTGGGATTTGTATTTCAGTTTCTTCCCTGTCTATAGTCAACTTATCTAAGCTTGTGAAGCCAAAGTCTTTTATTACACTGAGCCATGGTATTCTCCATAATTTATGACCTTGTGTTAATCTTTCAAAGCAGGTTATTCAATACATTTGAAATTGATAAATTTGACCTGCTTCGTATGAGTGGCAGTATACATAGGCATTATGCACACACACGTATGCATGTATGTATGTATGTATGTATGTATGTATGTATGTATGTGCGTGTGTGTGTGTACATTATATATATATATATATATATATATATGCATATCCAGCATGGGCAATCAACATTAAATGTTGATGATGATGATAATGATGATATATACATACATACATACATATATATATATATATATATATATATATATATATATGTGTGTGTATGTGTGCCTTCACACACACATGTTTATGTATACATGCACACATGCATGTTTTGTTAACTGTTGCTTTTTGATCTCATGATGTTTCAATTGAAAGAGATATTAAACAGGTTGTACTGACAGATTTTAGGTTCAGCATCAGATTTTTGTCATTTCTAATTAACTCGAGTCCTGAATATTGAAAGGAATCAAATAATTGGAAGTAAAAGTGGCATTTTATGAATTAATGTCTGAAATAGATAACTTGGTGCTATTCTTTGAAGTTCTGAGAAATAAATTGCAGAATTTCAACTGAAACTGCACACACACACACACACACGCGCACACGTGTGCATGTGTGATGTCAGATTGACAGAATCATTAAGAGGTTGGAAAAAAAGCCTTGCAGTATTTGTTCCATATCTCTGCACTGTAAGTTCAAATCCTACATCAGTCAACTCTGCTTTTCATTGTTTCAAGCTTGAATCATAAAACAGCAGCTCAAAGAGTTGGATTGGCGCAGTGTTACACCATTCGTTCTGATGCCTTGTGGAACATGGTAAGGTTTTGTACTTGCTGAGTTCGAAGCAGGTCCTTTCAAGAAGACAACAAAACTGTCGACGGATTGGGAAGTCCTTTCAGACGAACACTCCTAATGCCAGTACACCAGCTGGTAAGAGAGAATACAAAATCATGAACAGTCACTTTTCTGCTGTTTTCTATTTTACATACATATATATGGCCTCTGCCAGGGATGTAGCCAGCCCACTTATGCGTAACATTCCTTCTTTGGACACTAAACTCTGCTTGCGAAGACCTGTTGAGGCAAGTGAAATTGAAATCGAACTAAATTTGTAGACTGGCACCCATGCCAACGTCTTCATTGAACACTAAACTCGGCTTGCGAAGACCTGTTGGGGCAAGTGAAAGCGAAATTGTGATGGCACCTGTACCAGTAAATCACTAAGAGCACCGTCCGAGCGTGATTGTTGCCAGAGAACCAGCTGTCTGGCTTTCATGCCGGTGGCACATAAATAGCACCATTTGAGCGTGACCGTTACCAACGTCGCCTTCCT
>NC_068992.1:21925186-21925552 GCF_001194135.2 Octopus bimaculoides
GGGGGGGGGGGGGCTGAGAAAAACTGAAGAAGTAGGAAGAGAAAGAGGATGTGATAGAATAATGGTAATATTCTGAGGTCAGTGAGAGAGGGAGAGGGGAAAGGGCGGGAAAAATATAGGCAGACATAAGAGAGAGAGACAGAGAAAGAAACTGAGAATAAGAAAGAGAGAGAATGGGCGACAGAGACAAAGAGAAGATGGGGAATCAAAGAGTAATTAGAGAGAGAGAGAGAGAGAGAGAGAGAGGGAGAGAGAGTGTGTAAAAAAAAAATCAGAATTAAAGAGTGAGTGAATGGGAAAGAAAGACAGAGAAAATCGAAAGGGAGGAAGACAGAGGAAAAAGAAAAAAGAGAAGAGACTAAGGAA
>NC_068992.1:21926156-21929050 GCF_001194135.2 Octopus bimaculoides
GAGAAAGTGAGAGAGAACTGAAAAGACAAGCGAGGGAGGGTGGGAGGGAGAGAAGAAGAAGGGGTGGAGGGAAATGAAAGACATTCTGCTGTTTTTGTCTGTAGCAGTTTCTAAGTGCATTGATTCTATCAGAGTTAAAATAGTGATTATAATGATTGCTTACAACAGACTCTTTCTGTCTGTCTGTCTTTTCCCCTTGTTAAACTTCCGTATCTCTGAGATGAATAATTATTATTAGCAATGTAAGGTAAAAACTATGGATGGATCTGACTATTAGAATTCGAAAAGGAATAAAAAAACGGTAAAGGAAAAGAAGAGACAGAGAAAGAGAGAGGGGGGGTGAGGGGGAGAGAAGGAGGGAGATAGTAAAATAGAATGGGATAACATAATTGACATTTGAAGTAGCGTGTTTATGTATATTGAAATATTTGACATAATGGAGATCAAAAGTTAAATACAAAAAGATGAATGAAATAAAATAAACGTAATAAAGAAAATCTGGAGATAACAGAGTGATTGAGGGAATTTTTTTTTTTCAAAGGAGCCACTTATGAAAAAACAATTGTTGTGAAGGAGGAAAAATCTAATATTATTATTATTGAAGCACAAGGACAGCAGTGTTAGTTAAGAAGGTCACTGCCCAGTTACACGGTTTTGAGTTCAGTCCCACTGCAAAGCACCTTGGGCAAATATTTTCTATTATAACACCTGTTACATTATTTACATTTGATGGATATTTATCTTCTTCTTGTTTGTTATTAACAGAACATTTCGGCTGATATACCCTCCTGCCTTCATCAGGTGTTTTAGGGAAATTTCGAACCTGGGTTCTCATTCCTAAGGTATTTTTCGATGTTGTTGTTTTTCTTCTTCTTCTTATTATTATTATTATTCAGGTCACTGCCTGGAATCGAACTCGGAATCTTGGGGTCAGTAGCCAGCGCTCTTAACCACTACGCCGTATGCTCGTGGGCATATGAAGGCTGGAGGGTACATCAGTCGAAATGTGTTAACAACAAACAAGATGAGGACAAATATCCGTCAAATGTAAATAATGTAAATAATGTACATAGTTCCTCATTTCTTAAATATAGAACTGTATAACACCTGCTGTCAAGCGGTGATGATGGGAAATATATAGACACACACACATATTTGCACATACAGACATCTCTTTATACAATCAAAGGAGATGATGGTATAAAGAGATTTGTCATTAATGGTGAGTAGGATTTAGGAGGGTCCAGGAATGATATCTTTGATATAGGATGGCATGGTAATAACGAGGGGCAGCATGAGTTTGTTGAGGTTGTTAAAATTTAGGGGACAGTAGACAAGTCCCTTAACTCCTTAGGGGTTGTTGAGGCGCCCAAATGGTGCTTTTTACGTGCCACCGGCACGGAAGCAAGACCGCTGCTCTGGCAGTGATTCCACTCAGATGGTGCTGTTAGCACTCCACTGGCACGGGTGCCAGTCATCGAATGTGGTTCAGTTAAATTTGTGTTTATCATAAATTCTCCTATATTTGCTCTGTATTTCATAACCAGTAATACTACCAAGTATAGTAGTTACTTAACCACTATACTGGGAATAGACTGGACAATGGTAATCTACATGGGGCTCTAAAATTAACTGTAGTAAATCGTACATCTATTTCTACACAAAAGATATACTTCATACACACATACATTGAATTCCCAGTTTCCATCTTCAAAATTCACTCATAACGCATTAGATGACCCAAGGCTGTAATAGAAAAAACCCCCAAAAAACACTTGGTAAAGGTACCATGCAGTGGAACTGAACTGATACCCACATGGTTAGAAGTAAGCTTCTTAACCACACAGCCATTCCTGCACCTATGCTTTAAAAAAAAAAAATCAGATGCTGTGTGTCAAATGGTAAAGTTCTAAAAGTGAATAAATATATTGGATATATCAGTCCTAAATATAACATAAATGAAATGATCACAGCTTATAAATTGTCCCAACAATGTAAATTTGATCCTCAGATTTAAGTTCGTACAATTGGTTTCCACTTACTGGGTGAAACATTCATTTTGGACGTTTTCATACGACACAGATTCATGGAATGTTTTCCTACAAATCTTGCAGTGATAGTCATGAATATTAATGCATACTGTTCATTTTGTTTACTTTGTTTCAGTTTATGATATAAAATCTTCACTTTAGCACTAAACGATACATCAGATTGTTGAATAATTTCGTAATGTCTTTCATCTTGTTGGCAGTTGTTGAGAGCACGTATAAAATATATGGAAGCAAAAATGTGTAAGAAAAATGCTAAAAAAAGAAAATATAATTATTAAAACTTGAAGCGACAGCAATAACATAGAAAAGAGAACAAAGGAAAGAGTAAAGCAATTGCACATAATAAGATGGTGGATTTTACCAGATACGCATTTGATTTCTGATGGTTGGGTTTGATTGTGAGATTAGGGGATGGAAATTATATTAATGAGGCTAAGATCTAACTTGGCATATCAATCTCCTGGAAACCGTTCAGAAATATGCAACCAGGCGAATACCTGCTATCAGGCATCTACCATACTTCAAACATCTTGCTTCTTTGGGCATGGATACATTAAAGCTCCAACGTCTGGCAACTGACTTGGCAAATACTCACAAGATTATCCACTGTCTTTCCAACAACAAATCTCAGGCACCTTTATGAATTCTATACGTCTAACACTCATGGTCATGCTTACAAAATAAAAATAAAAAAAAACAACACAGTACTCATGACTTTCAGAAACATTTTTTTCCCACTCAGAACTGCCAAAGCATGGAATAAACAGCCTGCAGCAGTTGTTAGCTGCTGAGACAAGTACAGGACTTTTACCCACTCCCATGGACAATAATCCCCCCCCCCCC
>NC_068992.1:21929060-21934169 GCF_001194135.2 Octopus bimaculoides
CCAAGGACATAGATGATGATTTAAAACTTAATATAGTGGAAGCGCAATGGCTCAGTGGTTAGGGCAGCGGACTCGCGGTCATAGGATCATGGTTTCGATTCCCAGACCAGGTGTTGTGAGTGTTTATTGAGCGAAAACACCTAAAGCTCCATGAGGCTCCGGCAGGGGATGGTGGTGAACCCTGCTGTCTACCAGTCACAAAGCTTTGGTCAGTTGAGATTATAGTAAAAGATACTTGTCCTAGATGCCATGCAGTGGGACTGAACCTGGAACTATGTGGTTGGGAAACAAACTTCTTACTACACAACCATGCCTGCATCATGATGATGACAATGTCCATGTTGACAATGACAAGGATTTCAATAATGAGAATAGTGAAAGTGATGATGACAATGACATTAGTGATGCCAATGTTGATGTTGATGTTGCCAGAGAGAGGGAAAGAGAGAGGAAGAGAGAGAGAGAGAGAGAAAGAGAGAGAGAGAGAGAGAGAGAGAGATAAAGAGAGAGAGAGAGAGAGAGAGAGAGAAAGAGAGAGAGAAACCATAAGGAGAGATATAAGGAAGAGGGAGAAAGGTGATAGAAGTAAGGGGGAAGTAGAATGAAGAGAATGAAAAGGATTAGGAGAGGTAAGAGTAAAAGTGATGAGAATGACTGAATGACAGAAAGAACGAGGAGGTGAGAGGGTGGAAGGGTAGAAGGAGGGTATAATGAATGTGGAAGGATAGGAGGGAAATAGGAAGAGAGGAGAAAGATTGAGAAAAGAGAAAGAGGAGGAGGTGGAGGAGGAGGAAAAAAAGAGAAGGAAATTAATAGGAAATGAAATTAAAACTTTAAAAAATAATTTTTTCTGATAATTTTATTTTTTCTCTAGCTTTTTTGTATCTAATTATTTTTTAAAAATTTAATTTCACTTTCGAAAAAAAAACAAAAAAACCCCACAATATTTGAGTGGAAAAGAATTTGTAATGATAGTGTCAATAGTCACTGGTATTTTGTGCTGTAATGTTGTTGTTGTTGTTGTTGTTGTTGTTATTGAAAACATAACAGTTGGTTATCTTTCATTATATGAGCAGCAATTAAATTTTTCTTATTGATTGCTTTTTTTTTTTTTTAATCAACATGGAAAATAACAACAATTAAATTAAATTAAATTTATTTATTCATTTGTTTGTTTGTTTGTTTTTTTCTCATTTTTTCTACTTCTTATTTTCCAGGGCTAATCTAAGACTGAACTCAGAGCACACGTGCATGCTTCTATATGTCAGCTTGGCTGTGAGGTAAGAAGCTTGCATCCCAACCGCACAGTTCCAGGTTCAGTCCCAATTTGGGCAAGTGTCTTCTACTATAGCCTTGAGCCAACCAAAGCTTTGTGAGGTGGATTTGGTAGACGGAAACTGAAAGAAGCCCATCGTACATATGTCTATATCTATGTGGGTGTGTTTTTGTGTTTATACTTGTCCTCTCACCCTCGCTTGACAACCGATGTTGGTTTGTTTCTGTTTCTGTAACTTAATGGTTCAGCAAAGGAGACCAATAGAATAAGTACCAGGTTTACAAAGAATAAGTCCTGGAGTTGATTTCTTTGACTGAAACCCTTTTAAGTGGTGTTCCAGCATGGCCACAGTCAAATCATCATCATTATCATCATCGTTTAATGTCCACTTTCCATGCTAGCATGGGTTGGACGATTTGACTGAGGACTGGTGAAACCAGATGGCTACACCAGGCTCCAATCTGATTTGGCAGTTTCTACAGCTGGATGCCCTTCCTAACGCCAACCACTCTGAGAGTGTAGTGGGTGCTTTTACGTGCCACCCGCACGAAGGCCAGTCAGGCGGTACTGGCAACGGCTACGCTCAAATGGTGTATTTTATGTGCCACCTGCACAAGAGCCAGTCCAGGGGCACTGGCAACGGTCTCGCTCGAAAGTCCTTACACCTGCCATGGGCACAAGTGCCAGAAAGGCAACGCTGGGCACAGGAGCCATCCCGATTTCGCTTTCGCTTGCCCCAATAAGTCTTCGCAAGCCAAGTTTCGTGTCCAATGAAGGAGACGACGTTGGCATGGGTGCCAGTCGTCGAATTTAGTTCGGTTTCGACTGAAACAAATAAAAGAATATGTATTTATACATGTGTGTGTGTGTGTGTGTATGACTTTCACATGTTTTATTGGACTGCAGCCATGCTCAGATGCCACCTTCAAGGATTTAAGTTGAACAAATTGGCCCCAGGAGATTTGAGAAAATTACCCTTGCAAGGCAGAAAAATTTATCAACAAGCTGCTATGGGACTTGAACCCATATCCCTCAAAGACTCTTGGCTGCGTGCTTTACAATTTGGCTAAAATGCTCACTGAAATATTCATTGTCGAATTTAGACGCTAAATACTTTAGCTTTTAATGGAACAACCATGGGTGTATAAATGTAAACAAACAAATCTTTGTTTACATTTGTTGTTGTTGTTGTTGGCATTCCGTCGCTTATGACGACATCAAGGTTCCAGTTGATCCGATCAACGGAACAGCCTGCTTCTGAAATTAATGTGCAAGTGGCTGAGCACTCCACAGACACGGGTACTCTTAGCGTAGTTCTTGGGGATATTCAGCGTGACACAGTGTGACAAGGCTGACCCTTTGAATTACAGGCACAACAGAAACAGGAAGTAAGAGTGAGAGAAAGTTGCGGTGGAAGAGTACAGCAGGGTTCGCCACCATCCCCTGCTGGGGTCTCGTGGAGCATTAGGTGTTTTCGCTCAATAAACACTCACAACGCCCGGTCCGGGAATCGAAACCGCAATCCTATGACCGCGAGTCCGCTGATCTAACCACTGGGCCATTGCGCCTCCACTTGTTTACATTTATACATACATTTTTTTTAAGTTCCATTCTGATATTCTATTAGTTATTATTGCCAAACTGTTAAATTACAGGGATGTAAAGAAACCAACACCGATTGTCAAGCAGTGTGTGTGGGGAGGGGAGGAGAGGGGCAGACACAGACACAGTGATACTCCCCCCTGCACACACACACACAACAGGCTTCTGCACAGTTTCCATCTACTAAATTCACTTATGACACATTGGTCAGCCCAAGGATGTAGTAAAAGACATTTGTCCCAGGTGTTGTTCAAAGTGCTCTGCCAAGGAAGGTTCTTCACCACACAGCCATGCCTATGCCTATGTACGTGTGAATTTTTATACCATTCTGTCAGGGAGCAAAAAGAAAATATCCATGATGATGATGATGATAATGATCATCAGCATCATCATCATCATCATCATCATCATCATCATCAGCGTCGTCATCATCATCATCACCATCATCATCAGCGTCATCATCATCATCATCAGTGTCGTCGTCATCATCATCATCATCATCATCATCATCATCATCATCATCATCAGCGTCATCATCATCATCATCATCATCACCATTGTTTAACATCTGCCTTCCATGCTGGCATGGATTGGACGGTTTGACAGGAGCCAGCCAGGCAGAAGCCTGCACCAGACTTCTGTGTCTATTTTGGCATAGTTTCCTTTATGACCGGATGCCCTTCCTAACACCAACCAACTAGCAGAGTGGTCCTTTTTTTTTTAAGTCTCCAAGACAGGAGTGGTGGGTTTGTTTGTGTGGGAGGGACCAGGGAAGAAAGTTATGCTGAAACTGAAAATTTGGAGCAAATTCTTGAAATAGAGTGACTTCCGCTCTGCTTGAGGCACCCAGGAATGAGAGATTGGTATTAAAAGCAGGTTACTGGAATAAAATCTACCACTCAAAAACTCAGCATTCAAAGAACCATCAGAATAAATACCACAAGGTGTGTGAGTGAGTGTTTGTGTATGTGTGAGTTTGTGTTTGTGTGTGTTTGCATTTATGCAAGGGCTTGTGTGTGCATATGAATGTGTGTATGTGTTTGGGCGCGTGTTTGTACATGTGTGTTTGCACATGAGCAAGTGTTTGTGTTTGTGTGTGTGTGTGTGTGAGTGTTTGTGTATGTGTGTTTGCATATGTGTGAGTGCTTGCATGCGGGTCTGCGTGTTTATTGCACGTATACAAGTGTTTGCATCTACATGTGGGTATTAAAAGCCAAACAAAAACAAAAAACAAAATCCCTGAAGACAAAATATTTGGTGGGAAAAGGCAGTGGGGAAATTACTGTCAATCATAATTGCCCCCTAGTCACATGACTAGTATTTTGCACCCCACCCCCACCATTCATCTCATAAAGGGCTGAGAATCAGAACTGCTTTCATCCAGACAGGATTTGAATGTTGAATATAAAAGGATGTAACTAAATACTACAAGACATTTTGTTTGATGCACCAATGTGATTCTGTTATAATATATCTATTGCTGAGGACCCTAGATGACATTTGAATGAGAACCAGATCCAGATGCAAGTAAGCATCAGTCTGTATCAACATTGATTTTTTTTTTAATATAAATATATGCATGCTCTCCCTTTCTCTCTCCCTCTCTTCTTCTGTCTCTTGCTCCCTTACCCCACTCTCTCTCTTTCTCTCCCTCTCTCTTGCTCTCCCTTTCTCCCTTCCCTCTCTCTCATTCTCTCTCTCTGTCTCACGGTCTCTCCCATCTCCCTCTCTCTCTCCCTCCATGACTCTTTCTTCTCTCTCATGCTCTCCTGTTCTCCCTCCTCCTCCTCTTATGCCCTCTTCCATCCAATTCCCCATCCAACAATGTTTAGAGAAGCAAAACAAATCATAGGATTTAAATGATATTAATTCATGCTCCACTGATTTCTCAAAGAATGGCAGTGGTGGTGGGGTGGGGGTGGGGAGAGGTCAGAATGTTTCATGGTTCTCCTGTTCTTATTTACTGTTTTTTTTTTTAAACTTTCATTTACCTCCCTCCTGGGGCTTTTTGGCGTAAGGGGGGTAATTTTAATTGATATCCTAATGAAATTAGTCGGGTCAATGGTTTATTAATCAGAGTATAGAATACTCTTGACTGTGATCATTGTTCTATTCGAGAGAGTACACGATAAGATATTGACTCCTGTTTTGCTGTTGGTGTTGTTAGAAATCATTATTATTTTTATTATTATTATTATTATTATTATTATTATTATTGTGGAGGCACAATG
>NC_068992.1:21934559-21938527 GCF_001194135.2 Octopus bimaculoides
TATTATTAATATTATTATTATTATTATTATTATTATTATTATTATTATTATAATAAGGTGGCGAGCTGGCAGAAACATTAGAACGCCGGGCGAAATGCCTAGCGGTATTTCGTCTGCCGTTATGTTCTGAGTTCAAATTCCGCCGAGGTCGACTTTGCCTTTCATCCTTCCGGGGTCCATTAAATAAGTACCAGTTATGCACTGGGGTCAATGCAATCGGCTTAATCCCCTTGTCTGTCCTTGTTTATCCCCTCTATGTTTAGAAGAAGAAGCAGAAGAAGCAGAAGAAGAAGAAGAAGAAGAAGAAGAAGAAAAGAAGAAGAAGAAGAAGGGGCAGAAGAGGAGGAGGTGAGGAGGAGAGAGAAGAAGAAGAAGAAGAAGATGACAACGACCTATTTAACAGTGGAGGTGGATGCCCCAAAAGTTATATTTGCACAGATAAGAATGAGATGCAAAATGAAAAAAAAAATTCAGGCATTTGATCTGTGTGAAGGATGACAGTTGGGAAAAGAATTGCCAAGATTCTAAATAATAGGAAAAATGCAGAAGAAGAGGAAGAAGAAGAAGAGGAAGGAGAAGAAGAAGAACAAGAAGAAGAAGAATAAGGAATTTGTGGGAAGAAGTGGTGGATGCTGAGCTCAAAACAAAAAAAGGCTGAATTTCACAATTAAGATGTCAAAAGGGGTAATAAAATAAGTGACAAGATGCTGTGGAGCAGAAGATCAGTCCAACTCACACAAGCATGGAAGAAATGATTATGAGGAGGAGGAGTAAGATGAGATCGGGGGTGAAGATGAGGATGATTGTGATAATGATGGAGGAGGAGAAAAGAGATTAAAGAGGATAAAAATGATGGTGGTGATAATGAAGAAGAGGATATGTTGACAATGATAATAATGACAATGACGATGATGATGGTGAAGCAGAGGAGGAAGAGAATGAAGATGATGATGATGATGATGATGAAGATGATGACAGTGATGATGATGACGATGATGATGATGATGGTGGTGAAGCAGAGGAGAAGGAGGAGAATGAAGATGATGGTGATGATGATGATCAGCAAAATGATGATGATGGAGGAGGAAGAGGAGGATATGATGATGAAGAAGAGGAGGCAGGAGAGAAAGAAGAGGATATGATGGTGAGGATGATGATGATGGTGGTGGTGGTGGTGGTAGTGTGCTGATGAGAAAGAAGATGATGATGGTGATGATGATGATGATGATGATGATGATGATGATGATGATGATGATGATGATGATGATGCCAAGGAGGAGGAGGAGGAAAATGATGATAATAATGAGGAAGAAGAGAAGGAAGAGGATACGATGATGATAATGACGACGACGATGACGACAACGATGACGACAACGATGACGACAATGATGATGGAAGATCTGGCAAACTGCCCCACCCACAGAAAAACTTACTAACCAAACCAAAGTAGATGGCAAATTTCCGACCATTGGCACGATTTTCAAATCTTGATAGAAACCCAAGAGTGTTGCATAGAAATCTTCTAAAGTAAAACAAAGCCAAATATTTGAGAAATGAAGATTTGGACTTCAAGATAGATAGATATATATATATATATCAAAGTCATCCATATTTTGAGAGTTCCACATTTGAAGCTATTGATTCAGGCCAAAACAATTTCCATTCAAGTTAATGTGTATTTGAAATAGAAATCAGAGTTTGCTTGGTTGGTTGGTTGGTGTTTGTTATTTTTTGTTTAGCTGTGTTGCGGTTTGTTTGTTCTTGTTTTACATAAAAAAAAAAAGGAGTTGGTTCGTAATGAAAAAGAGAGAGAGAAATAGAGAAGGCAGAAGGAAAAGAGGAAGTGCAGAACAATAAATAAGGGTAGCAAGGCAAAAAGGTTAGAACGCTGGGCAATATGCTTAGCGGTATTTCGTCTGTCTTTATGTCCTGAGTTCAAATTCCACCAAAGTCGAATTTGCCTGTCATCCTTTTGGGGTCGATAAATTAAGTACCAGTTGCATACTGGGGTCGATCTAATCGACTGGCCCACCCTCCAAAAATTTTGGGCCTTGTGCCAAGAGTAGAAAAGAATATATTACATTTCTAGCGCAGTGAGCTGACAGAAACGTTAGCACACCAGGCGAAATGCTTAGCAGTATTTTGTCTGTCTTTGTGTTCTGAGTTCAAATTCCATCGAGGTCAACTTTGCCTTTCTTCATTTTGAGGTCGATAAATTAAGTACCAGTTGTGTACTGAGGTTGATCTAATCAACTTGCCCCTGCCCCCAAAATTTCTGGCCTTGTGATTAGAGTAGAAAAGATTAAAGGCAGCTAGATGGCAGAAACATTAGCATGCCAGGGGAAATGCTTAGCAATATTTCGTTTGTCTTTACATTCTGAGTTCAAATTCCACCAAGGTCGAATTTGCTTTTAATCATTTTGTGGTTGATAAATTAAGTACTAGTTGCGTACTGGGGTCGATCTAATCGACAGGCCCCCTCCCCAAAAATTTTGGGCCTTGTGCTTAGAGTAGTAAAGAAACGTTAGCACGCTGGGTGAAATGCTTGGCGGTATTTCGTCTGTCTATATGTTCTGAGTTCAAATTCTGCCGAGGTTGACTTTGCCTTTCATCTTATTGGGGTCAATAAATTAAGTACCAGTTACGTACTGGGGTTGATCTAATCGACTAGCCCCCTTCTCAAAAATTTCAGGCCTTGAGCCTAAAGTAGAAAAGAATAAATAAGGGTAGAGAAGAGAGAGAGAGAGAGAGAGAGAGAGAGAGAGAGAGAGAGAGAGAGAGAGAGAGAGAGAGAGAGAGAGAGAGAGAGAGAGAGAGAGTTGAGGAGAGAGAGAAAGTGAATTGTTTTATTCATTTCAGTCATTAGACTATGGCCATGTTGGGGCACCACCTTGAAGAATTTTAGTCAAACAAGTCGGCCTCAGAACTAATTTTACTTTCAAAAGCCTGGTACATATTTGTTCAGTCTCTTTTGCCAAACTGCTAAGTTACAGAGACATAAACACACCAAACACATTGATCAACAAGCAGTGATGGAGGACAAACACAAACACACATGAGTGGCTGTGTGGTAAGAAGCTTGCTTCCCAACCACATAGTTCTGGGTTCAGTTCCACTGCATGGAAACTTGGGCAAGTGTCTTCTACTATAGCCTCAGGCTGACCAAAGCCTTGTGAGTGGATTTGGTAGATGGAAACTGAAAGAAGCCCATCGTATACATGTATATGTATATATGTGTGTGTTTGAGTGTCTGTGTTTGTGCCCCCACCATCGCTTGACAACCGATGCTGGTGTGTTTACGTCCCCGTAACTTAGCGGTTCGGCAAAATAAACTGATAGAATAAATACTAGGCTTCCAAAGAATAACTCCTGGGGTCGATTTACTCGACTAAAGGCGGTGCTTCAGCATGGCCACAGTTGAAACACTGAAACAAGTAAAAGAGTAAAAGAGTATGTATGTATGTATGTATGCGGCAAGCTTCTTTTGGTTTCCATCTACCAAATCCATTCACAAGGCTTTGATCAGCTCAAAGCTATAGTAGAAAACACTTGCCCAAGGTGCCATGCAGTGGGACTGAACCCAGGACCATGCAGTTAGGAAGCAAACTTTGTACCACACAGCCACACCTACGCTTGTACAGCCATGCCTGCATGGAGACTGAAAAGAAAACTTTTCCATCAATTCTTCTTGTCTCTCTTCTTCAACACCCTCTTATCTCTGCCACACTTTTTTTTTCGCTCTCTCTCTCTCTCTCTCTGCCTGTCTCTCTTCCCTCACTCTCATACTATACCATTCTTCTTTGTCTCTCTCTTTCTCTCCCTCTTTTCCTTCATTTTATTTCTCTGGTGCATCACAAATATATCACTAACGCCTCCATAAATATCAACCTGATGGATAGATTCAGTAGCAGAATGTATAGACTAAATATGGAAAATGATAAATACACACACACACACACACACACACA
>NC_068992.1:21941580-21942837 GCF_001194135.2 Octopus bimaculoides
AAATCGTCCAACCCATGCTAGCATGGAAAGCGGACGTTAAACGATGATGATGATGATGATGATATATAATAATAATTCTATCCGAATTATTATTAATTAGGATAAAATAAATACATATAATTAAATATATATATATATATATATATATACATATATATATATATGGAATCTAATGCTCTTAGCTTAGTTTTTCCTTGGGGCTGGCCAGATTGGAGCAATCTCGAGTATAACCAGCCGAAATTGCAAAGATAATCTGGAACTTGACTGAGGATAGAAAACTCTGAATAACCCGTCCTTGTTTTCTTTGTATCACCTGACTGTCTGCATGTTTTGTTGTCTCATTTTTGTATCACCTGTCTGTCTGGATATTTTGCGTTCTTGTTCCATTTTTGTATTTTTTATATATAAAAAAATATAGCAGCATACGTACAATTTGGTCTCTTATATATAAGTGTATATATATCTAAATTTTGTACGACTCTATTATTCTTTCTATTCTTTCATTCGTTCTTTCCTTCTATCAGCCCTTTCACACTTACTTCATTCATTCCACTCTTTGTTCTTTCGTTCCCCCTCTCTCACATTTCCTGGCCTTCTCTTCATGCTCACTTTCCCTCCTCTTTAATTTCACTCTGTCCCTTTCATTCTTTTCTCGCTCCTCCTTAATTCTTCTATCCCTCTGCCTCTACCTCTCTCTCTTCTCTCCCCACATGACCAGTGTTCAGCCAAGGCTGACCTTTCTTTGTTGGTTCAACTACCATCCGTGCAACATCTATCAAATCTTATGCGCTTATCAAATCTTATGTCTCTGCTGTAAGGCTTCACTTCCACACATACCAGCTTAATTTAATTTGTCCTTAGTCAAAAGACACCTGTTGTTAATGTCCTGTTATTTGCATTTGTATTTGTGTAACATTTCTCCGTTTTTTTTCCGTCCTTGTTTCCGTATACATTTGCTGCTTTCTTCCAAGGAATCTAATGCTCTTAGCTTAGTTTTTCCTTGGGGCTGGCCAGATTGAAGCAATCTCGAGTATAACCAGCCGAAATTGAAAAGATAATCTGGAACTCGACTGAGAAAAGAAAACTCTGAATGAATCGTCCTTGTTTTCTTTGTATCGTCTGTCTGGATGTTTTGTTGTCCCCTTTTTTGTATTTTCTATATATAAAAATATAGCGGCGTATGTACACTTTGGTCTCTCTTTCTCTCTCTCTCTCTCTCTCTCTCTCTATATATATATATATATATATATATATATA
>NC_068992.1:21942847-21945181 GCF_001194135.2 Octopus bimaculoides
CTATATATATATATATATATATATATGTATATCTATACACACACATACACGGACACGCACGCACACACACACACACACACATATATACATACACACACACACATATATGCATGCATATACATATATCATCATCATCATTTAATGTTTGCCTTTCATGCAGACATGGGCTGGATCTTTTGGCAGGAGCCTGCCAGGTAGAAGACTACCCCAGGCTACTGTGTCTGTTTTGGCAGGGTTTTTACAGCTGGATGCCCTTCCTAACATCAACTACTCTACAGAGTGGACTGAATGCCTTTTATGTCGCACCAGCACAGGCGATGAACTTCCACACAGTTTCCATCTACCAAATTCACTCACAATTCCTTTGGTTAGCCCAGGGCTATAGTAGAAAACTCTTGTACAATGTGCCATGCGGTGGGACTGAACCTAATACCAAATGGTTGCCAAATGAGTTTCTTAACCACACAACCATGCCGGTGTGCAAAAAAATAAATAAAAAAATAATTAAAAAAATACTCTGTATATGTAAGTGTGTTTTTAACACACAAGGCAAACACTTCTCTGGAGTATATATAGGGCTTCTTTCAGTTTCCGTCAACCAAATTCACTTACAAAGTTTTAGTCTGCCCAGGGCTAGGACCTGTTGAGCCAAGTGAAATTGTAGTCGTGGCCAATGCCAGTGTCACCTGACTGGCTCCCCATGCCAGTGGCACATAATAAGCATCATTTGAATGTGTCCGATGCCAGTGCCACCTCACTGGCTCCCCGTACTGGTAGCACGTTATAAGCACCATTCGAATGTGGTCGATGCCAGTGCCCCTTGACTACCTCCCTATGCCAGTGGCACATAATAAGCACCATTCGTACGTGGTGGATATCAGTGCCCCTGACTGGCTCCCATGCTGGTGGCATGTAAAAAACACCCACTACACTCTCGGAGTTGTTCTTGTTAGGAAGGGCATCCAGCTGTAGAAACCTTGCCAGATCAGACTGGAACCTGGTGCAGCCTACTGACTTGCCAGTCACTCAATCAAACCGTCCAACCCATACCAGCATGGAAAACGAACGTTAAATGATGATGATGATGATGATGATTTGCTCATGCTGCTGTGAAGTGAAACTGAATCCAAGGCCTAATGGTTGGAAAGCAGGCTTCTTAACGATACAGCCGGTTATATATATAATTGTATCTCTTTCTCTTTTCTCTCTTTTACTTGTTTCAGTCATTTGACTGCCGCCATGCTGGAGCACCGCCTTTAGTCGAGAATATCGACCCCAGGACTTATTCTTTGTAAGCCGAGTACTTATTCTATCGGTCTCTTTTTTGCCGAACCGCTAAGTTACGGGGACGTAAACACACCAGCATCGGTTGTCAAGCGATGGTGGGGGAATAAACACAGACACTCAAACACACACATATGTATATATATATATATATATATATATATACATATATACGACGGGCTTCTTTCAGTTTCCGTCTACCAAATCCACTCACAAGGCTTTGGTCGGCCCGAGGCTATAGTAGAAGACACTTGCCTAAGGTGCTATGCAGTGGGACTGAACCCGGAACCATGTGGTTGGTAAGCAGGCTACTTACCACACAGCCACTTCTTTAAATCAACCCCTTTAAATACAGTTTATTGCAAGTATTTAAATCTATAAAATTGAACATTTGTCATCTATGGATTTTCCACGGGTATCCCCCCGACACACAATATTTTTTTGAACTATTCTTACATCTTATCAAATACATAAGATATCGTTATTCCCAATTATGTGTTGTTTATATCATAATTAAATGAATTAACGATTCACTGTGATCAATAAGCACAACAAAAAAAAAAACATCACTTTCTCCTCCCCTTCCTCCTCATCATTACCGAGATTATTTTGAACCTTACCATCTTCTAATGTCATCTATTGTTCTCATTCACATTTACTTATCAAACTACAATTGTCTATTGAAAAACACATTCAATAATCCTTCATTGATACAACGCTGCCATTTCTGGCAACCAATTTATCTCAGTAAACCAACCAACCCACTAACCAACAAACAAACAAACCAACCAACCAGTGAAGCAATCAACAAGATCAATAGATTGACTGGGAAATCATTTGCATCAGCAATTAGCTACTGTTACACTAATGAATCAGTTGAGAGTAATTTTAATTTTCGGTTCGATTTCGTTACTGCTAAATATTCATCAGTTATTTAATCAATGTATTATTATTATTATTTTTATTATTATTATTATTATCATTATTATTATTATTATCATTATTATTATTATTATTATTATTATTATTATTCTTAAGTGCATGCCATCA
>NC_068992.1:21945191-21947744 GCF_001194135.2 Octopus bimaculoides
CATTATTATTATTATTATTATTATTATTATTATTCTTAAGTGCATGCCATCAAAGTGACACTGGGGTAAAATATAGGAAGTCCAGTATACCCACCATGACTACCCGTCGGATAAGGGTACACCAGGCACAGGCATCACAACCACATGTGTGTGACATGGTGATCTCATATCAAGATAAACAGTGCATGACCTTGCAGGTGGGGCCCAGTTAGAACTTTCTTCATGATAAGTAGTCCATCCCACTCAAAAGGTCCCTGAATAAGGGTTGTTTAAAGATGTTGAACAAAACACCCATGTTTCCAGAGGTGAATTATTCAAATTCCAAAGAATTTCTCTCAACACATGGCTATGATGCTCTCCCACTACTTCTGCTCATGATCAGAGATGCACATATTGTCAGCTACCAAGGGACATGCTCAAGTGGTTAAGGTCAAACAACTGACAAGTAAATCTATGGTATTGAGCAGAATATTTGCTGTAGCCCATCTTTTATACCAAGACAAAACAATGTACATGATAGCATTCCAGTCAGCTAAGATCAGAAGCCATGAAAGCGACTGTCTGGTACTGCATCAGGGCAATTGTTATTACTATTATCACTACTACTACTACTACTACTACTATTACTACTACTACTACTACTATTACTACTACCACTACCACTACTACTACTACTACTACTACTACTACTACTACTACTATGCCAAGGTCAGCTTTGATGAAATGGGATTGATGAAATCGATGAGTCGCCTCCCACCAAATTTCAGGCCTTGTGCCTTTAGTAGAAACGATTATTATTATAATTATTATTGTTATTTTTTATTCACCTAACTTCTGATTACTCTATGCCATGTCTTAGCTCTATCCTGCAGATTAGAGATGCAACACTTTCCTCAACACAAGAGCTGTTCTACGTATTGCTGCCATCTGAATGCTTCTTAAGAAGTTTGGTATTTGCAGCTTTTGGTACCAGAATATTGCTCTCTTTGACATGACCCCAAGTGCACCAATCACAGTAGGTACCGCACTTACTTTTGAAACTCTATAAATTATTTTCACTTCCATCATCATCATCATCATCATCATTATTAAGGTGGCGAGCTGGCAGAATCGTTAGCTCACTGGATGAAATACCTAGTGGTATTTCGCCTGTTGCTACGTTCTGAGTTCAAATTCTGCCGAGGTCAACTTTGCCTTTCATCCATTTAGGGTCGATAAATTAAGTAGGGTCAAGGTTAGGGTTTTAGGGTTAGGGTTAGGGTTTTAGAGTTAGGGTTAGAGTTAGGGTTTTAGGGTTTGGGTTAGGGAATTCCGTCCCTAACCGTAGCCCTAACCCTAACCCTAAAACCCTAACCCCGACCCTAAAACGCTAACCCTGACCCTAAAACCCTAACCCAAACACCCTATTGAAGATCGTGCGGGTGTTAATCTGAAAAATTACCGTGTTTTCTTCGGTTCCATTGTGAAGACTGTTGTTTCATTCAACATCCTTAAACATACATTATTCAGGGACCTTCTGTATGGAATGGGCCACACGACCTGAAGAAAATTCTAACTGGGCCCCACCTGCAAGGTCATGCACTGTTTATCTTGATATGGTTGTGATGCATGTGCCTGGGGTACCCTTATCAGACAGGTAGTCATGATGGGTATACTGGGCTTCATATATTTTACCCCAGTGTCACTTTGATGGCATGTACTGCTCTCTCACTCAATAACAATAACAATAAAAGTAATCATCATCATCATCATCATCGTCGTCGTCGTCGTCGTCGTCATCGTCGTCATTTAACATCCACTTTCCATGCTGGCATGGGTTGGACGGTTTGACTGAGGACTGGTGAGCCAGAAGGCTGCACCAGGCTCAATCTGATATGGCAAAGTTTCTACAGCTGGATGCCCTTCCTAACGCCAATAAGAATAAATGTAATAATAATAATAATAATAATAATAATAATAATAATAATAATAATAATTGCATCTCCTGTATCTACACTCTGTCCTGATTTGCATTTATGCAATAATATCAAAATATCAGGATTATTTGCTTATTTATTTGCAAGTAAATAGGTAAAAAGTTGACAGTTAAATATTATCATCAAGTCACGTAGAGTTATCTGCTCTTGTATAGATGCGATGCTTTGTTTGATTTCTTCACTAAATACAATTCTTGTTTATGATATCTTCCTTTCATCTCATCTGCTCTATTCTCTCTCTTTCTGACAACCAATCAAATTCTCAGTGAGTGTAACAATCTGAAAAATATTCTCTCAATTTTAGAAAATTGTTTTTTTCTTATTGTGTTAATACTCAAACTGTGAAATTATTACAGTGAATGAATAAGCTCAGCTTTTAATTAACATACACACATTAATACACACAAATGCACATGTATATAATCAGCATCATGTGTGTGTGTGTGTGTGTGTGTGTGTGTGTGTGTGTGTGTGTGTGTGTGTGTGTGTGTGTATCATATGTATTTATATATACATCATATATATACATATGATACACATATATCATATATCACATATATATATATATCGTATATAT
>NC_068992.1:21947759-21951701 GCF_001194135.2 Octopus bimaculoides
TATATATATATATATATGTAATATATATATCATATATATATTATATATATATGTATATCACACATATATATATATATATATATATCATATATATATATATATATATATATATATATATGATTATATATATATATACATATATATACATAATCATATATATATATAATCACATATATATACATAATCATATATAATCATATATACAAGGTGGTATCAAAAAGTTCCCGGACTAGTTCTGTAGCACACCAGCAGGTGGCAGCACACAGTTGCAGGCACTGTGAAAACTAGCACTGACCTTCATCAGGAAGTGTGTCGAGTGACATCACTATGTTTACTTTGCAAGTTGTGAAAATTGCGTTTTTCTGATCACGTGTACACAGTACAAAGAGCCAACGTGAAATTCTGTGTTTAAACTTGAGAAGTCATCGCTGGTGAAGAGAGTTGGGTCTTCAGAGTATCGGACAGGCTGAGTGTGTAATATAGTTTTGTTGGCACTCCGTCGCTTACGACGTCGAGGGTTCCAGTTGATCCGATCAACGGAACAGCCTGCTCGTGAAATTAACGTGCAAGTGGCTGAGTACTCCACAGACATGTGTACCCTTAACGTAGTTCTCGGGGATATTCAGCGTGACACAGTGTGACAAGGCTGACCCTTTGAATTACAGGCACAACAGAAACAGGAAGTAAGAGTGAGAGAAAGTTGTGGTGGAAGAGTACAGCAGGGTTCGTCACCATCCCCTGCCGGAGCCTCGTGGAGCTTTAGGTGTTACTCACAACGCCCGGTCTGGGAATCGAAATCGTAATCCTATGACCGCGAGCCCGCTGCCCTAACCACTGGGCCATTGCGCCTCCACGTGTAATATATATACATATAACTACATGAATAAACCCCCCCCCACCACCACCACTACCACCACTACATAACCATCGCTTCACAGGAATTACCTATCATTAGTATTACAACCAAAGCAATAACAACAGCTAGCAGCTCAAGAACAGCAATAGCTGCATTCAAGTGCACAGTGAGGAAATGCCAAGGCATGTATAACGTCAAGTATTAGCAAAGATTAGTAAATATTTCATTGATGTTGCTGTTTGATTTACCAGATTCTGATCAATACTTCGCAGAGAAATGTGAATACATTATAGCTCTGTCTTACAATAAACTACATGTATATACACATGTATATACACATGTATATAGGCGCGGGAGTAGCTGTGTGGTAAGTAGCTTGCTTACCAACCACATGGTTCTGGGTTCAGTCCCACTGCGCGGCACCTTGGGCAAGTGTCTTCTACTATAGCTTCGGGCTGACCAAAGCCTTGTGAGTGGATTTGGTAGACGGAAACTGAAAGTGCTTTTTAAGTGGCATCAGCACTGGCAGGGTCACACAAATACATATTTTTTTATGTTTTTTAATGGTTTTAGCTGTAAGACTGCGGCCATACTGGAACACTGCCTCAATTTATTTTCTGAACATTGGTCTATGATTGAGTTTGTAGCAGCTGATCTTTGCTGAGTGCATCCTTGAATGGTTGACTGGTCTGATACTTTATTTACATTATTTACAATTGATGGATATTTCTCCTCATCTTGTTTGTTGTTAACTCAACGTTTTGGCTGATATACCCTGTGTCATTGATTCTGCTATCGCCTGTGTCATTGATTCTGCTATTATCACTCCAAAAATAATAGAATGGATAAATAATAGAATGGATAATAATAGAATTAATGAAACCTTCGCAAATTAATTTTTCGTATATATATATCATCGTCGTCGTCATTTAACGTCTGCTTTCCATGCTAGCATGGCTTGGACGATTTGACTGAGGACTGGTGAAACCAGATGGCTACACCAGGCTCCAATCTGATATATATATATATAATATATATGTATGTATGTATATGTATGTGTGTGTGTGTGTTTGTGTGTCTGTGTTTGTTCCCACAACATTGCTTGACAACCAATGCTGGTGTGTTTACATCTTCATAACTTAGCGGTTCAGCAAAAGCGACCGATAGAATAAGTACTAGGCCTACAAAGAATAAGTCCTGGGGTTGATTTACTCGACTAAAGGCGGTGCTCCAGCATGGCCACGGTCAAATGACTGAAACAAATAAAAGAACAGAAGAATAAAATTCACAGGATTTCCCCTGAATGAGATGCCAATCCATTGCAGGTTTATTCATTTACAGATGAGTGGACTGGGGCAATGTAAAGAAAATGAAGTATATTTTGTTCAAGAACACAACATTCCAACTGATCCAAGAATCGAAACTATGAACTAGTGATTGTGAGTGAAATACCCTAACCACTAGGCCACTTTGTCCAAATGCAAACCATCTGATTCAGCACTGTTTCAATTCTATCTAATTAGTACTCCTCATTCATTGGACAATGAACTTTGCTTGAGGAAAGTGTAAACAAATCAAAATCACTGACGTGGCTGATGACAGTACCACCTGATTGGCACTTGTGCTGGTGGAATGTTAAAAGCTCATCCGAACATTATCGTTGCCAAGGCTACAAATTGGCTCCTGTTCCGGTGACACGTGAAAAGTACCATTCAAGTGTGATCATTGCCAGTGTCGCCTTACCAGCACATGTGCCAGTGGCATGTGAAAAACAGCATTCGAGCATGGTCATTGCTAGTGCCACCAGACTGGCCCCCATGCAGGTAGCACGTAAAAAACACCTTTTGAGCATGGTCGTTGCCAGAACTGCCTGACTGGTCCTCATGCTGGTGGCACGTAAAAGCACCCACTATACTCTCAGAGTGGTTAGCGTTAGGAAGGGCATCCAGCTGTAGAAACTTTGTCAGATCAGATTGAGCCTGGTGCAGCCTCTAGCTCACCAGTTCTCAGTCAAACTGTCCAACCCATGCCAGCATGGAAAGTGGATGTTAAACAATGATAATGATGATATAATACAGATCTCACTGTTTCTTGGTCTCCCCTTTTGAGAATTTTAACCACCCCTCCCTTGCATGTTCCATTTATGGCATAGTTTCTGTGGTTTGATGTTCTTCCTGATGCCAACCATTTTGCAGAGTATACAAGAAATATTTTATTTTGGCACTGGTACTCTTGGCCTCATGGAAACTGAAGAACTATCTCTACCTTCTTCCACTGTCTCTGTTTATTCATAAACCACTTCAAAGAGTTCTGCATTGCATTTTACTGTGACACAAATACTAGAGGGGTTGCTTTGCCCCTCACAACACTAAAAGGGTCTTCTCTATGTTGTCCTTGTTTGTTGAAGATAATATGGCCAAGAGGGTGAACAGAAGAGAGAAAGAGAGAGAGAGAGAGGGGGGGAGAGGGAGAGAGAGTCATAGGCAACTACATGTTGGTTGTTGGTAAGGAGATTGAATACAAAAAAAAAATAGTATATCTGGATGAGATAAGAGAGAGTGATAGGAGGAAAACAGAGTGATGGAAGAGACAGTAACGAAAGTGAAAAAGATTGATGGGTGGCAACAAGGAGTGATGATGGATGGAGTAATATGACAGAGTGATGTATAGAAATAAAGATAGGTAATGGTGAGAGAGGATGATGCATGTCAGTTATGAATGTTAAGGAAAGGGGGAGAGAACGAGAGAGAGAGAGAGTGAGGGTTAGTAATAAAGGCATGTAACAACGATTGGGTATGAACAAATCTAGTGTTATCCTTCATTATAGGGGCAATGAAATGGGAGACAAGTACAGTGATTAAGAAGTGATGCTGTGTAGTGGTTGGATCCTAGTTCGTCTGTTATTGTTGATGATGGTCAAGAAAATCACATGAGAGAAGAAGGTGGGGCACAATGTAACCAGCTGTGGCCAATCAGTTAGATAGATGCAGAGAGAAAGAGAGAGAGAGAGAGAGAGAGAAAGAAGCAGGTAGATTTAAATGGGTGGTTAGGTGCATAGGTAGGGTGGTATGTATATTTATATATAT
>NC_068992.1:21952703-21954763 GCF_001194135.2 Octopus bimaculoides
ATACCTATAAAATGGTAAGCTTACCTATATATATATATATATATATATATATATATATATCTGCCTACCTCCTTACCCATGCACCTACCCACCCATCTACATCTATCTGTCTATCAGTCCATCTGTCTATCTATCTATCTATCTATCTATGTCTGTTCTCTCTTTAATATTTTCACACTCACCTATCAGCCAATTATCTATTAAATATGATCAATCTTTCTTTACCATTCTGGTGTCCATGGCAAATGTGATGCTACCTTTTACTACTACTACTACTACTACTACTCTACTACCTAGACAACTCCACCACCACCACCACCACCACTCCTACCACTTATTCATAAAAGTCTTAGAATTCTGTATCGTCTCGTTATATCCATAAACAGTCGTTATCCCAACAGCTGATATCACCATCGTCATCACCATCACCGCTGTCATCACAAGGCCGTCACCACATTCCCTACAACCTGCAACCTCAACCACCATCAAGACAACCAGCAAAATCAGGACATAACAAACAGCAACACCCCTCGTACTACTGCTATACAACAAAAGCCACAACTACCATCACCACCACCACCGCCACTACCACCGGCCAAACAATAACAACTGCTGCTACCATTGACACAATAACAACAGCTACCCCACCCACAGGCTATGCAATAACCACCACCACCCAAACTACCACCACAACAACAGCAACCACTACCACCACCATCATCACAACCACCACCACATCATAACTACCACTATCACGACCACCACCACCTCCATTTCCACTACTACTACTACTACCTTCACAACCAGTACCACCATCTCCACTACCATCACTACCTCCACCACCACCACCACAACCACCACCACAACTACCACAACCGCCTTCACTATCACCTCCACTATCGCCATAACCACCACCACTACTGCCATCATCATCACCACTACCACCACTACAACCACCTACATTACCACCACCACCAGGACAAACCACCACCATCACCCCCATCATCGCCACTATCACAAAGACGACGATGACCACCACCACCACCAACACCAACACCACTACAAACAACAACATCACCAACAGCGTCTGTCATCACCACTAATGTAACAGTCAACACCATTATACCACCACTACCACTACCACATTAACAGCTACAGCTACAACCACAACCACAATTACTACAAACACCACAACTACCACCTGCTTGGTACTCACCACTACCGACACAACTGCACCATCAACATCAAACACCACCATCACCTCCACTACCACCACTACCATCGCTGCTACAATATCATCACTGCCACCACCATTGCAAGCATCACTATCACCACCACCACCACCACCACCACCACCACAGCCGCCATCACTGTGGTGACGATGACGATGATGATGATGATGATGATGATTATCATCATCATCATCATCATCATCATCACCATCATCATTATTATCACAAAGCAGCAGCAGATGTGTTCCTAAGAGACTGACACACCGATATCAAATACCATTATAGCACCAATTCTATGACATCATGTTGTGAAATTCTCTCCATCTCTCCCTGTCCCCCTTCCATCTCTCTCCCTCCTCCTTCTCTCTCTCTCTCTGTCTCTTTCTCTCTTTCCCTTTCTTTTCAATGTGGAGAAACTATACTGACGTCACATTGACCAATACTGCACAAGTCAGTGCAATATCTCCATGGAGACATGACGTGTATTGAAACATATATTTATAAACATTATACATATACATACATACATACATATATATACAAACGTATATATATATATATATATGTATATATGAATGTGTGTATCTACATGGACATAGACACATATGCATCAATATGTGCAACATTCTATATCAAAATATAATTGAAGATGCATTAATATAGTTTGGAATGCAAAACTCAGCATGTGTGTGCATGTGTATGTGTGTGCGTGCATGCGTATGCATATGTATAAACAGATGCACACTTATATTTATATATAAGTATACATGTTTGTGTATTTACATCTATGTGTGTGCGTATATATACATATATATATATATATATATA
>NC_068992.1:21955544-21961273 GCF_001194135.2 Octopus bimaculoides
TATATATATATATATATATATATATATATATATATATATATGTATATGTCTACATGCACACACACACGTTTAACTATACATTGAAATACGCATTTAATTATATTTTTGTTAAATTCAAGATGAAACATTTATAGAGGA
This sequence comes from Octopus bimaculoides, assembly GCF_001194135.2. Classification (NCBI taxonomy): domain Eukaryota; kingdom Metazoa; phylum Mollusca; class Cephalopoda; order Octopoda; family Octopodidae; genus Octopus; species Octopus bimaculoides. The sequence continues at coordinate 21,955,683 of NC_068992.1, forward strand.
ACAGAATGAGGTTATATGATGGTCATGCTTTTCTCTAAATCAATAGCAGAATGGAATCTTTGCTTCCATTGTTATTGCAGTTCAGCCCCTTGGCCTAGGTGAACCTTAATCACACTGACCTGTGGTGAAAAATACACAGCTGTGAACACCTTATCTATTCATATTTCAGTCAGTGTATAACACTACCTTTATCTAAATGTGTCTGTCTCAGAGATTTACCAGCTATTTCTAGCATACTGAGTCACCACATAGTAGTTTGATTTTTCACCCACTCTTGATTGCTGTTGGTGACGTACTGTACCCATATATGCATTTGGCAGGGTTTCTACAGCTGGATGCCCTTCCAGAGTGGTTGGCGTTAGGAAGGGAATCCCGCTGTAGAAACTCTGCCAAATCAGATTGGAGCCTGGTATAGCCACCTGGTCCATCAGTCCTCAGTCAAATCGTCCAACCCAAGTTTTACAATTATTATTATTATTGTTATTATTATTATTATTATTATTATTATTATTATTATTATTATTAAGGTGACGAGCTCGCAGAATCCCTAGCATGCCGGGTGAAATGCTTAGTGGTATTTCATCTGCTGCTATGTTCTGAGTTTAAATTTCACCGAGGTCGACTTTGCCTTTCATCTTTCCAGGGTCGATGAAATAAATAGTAGTTATGCACTGGGGTCAATGTAATCAACTAGCCTCCCCTTCCCTCAAAAAACTTTTCAAGGCCTAGTGCCCAGAGTAGAAATAATAATAATAACAATTATTATTATTATGTTGTTTTTTTTTTCTTCTTTCTTCAAATTTTCTTCCATTTCTCGCCGAGTGTTTTCCGTACACCTAGAGCAGAGAAACTCATTGTATGCATTCATTATTATTATTATTATTATTATTATTATTATTATTATTATTATTATTATTATTATTATTATCATTAAGACAGTGAGCTGGCAGAGTCCTTAGCATACTGGACAAAATGCTTTGTGGTATTTTGTTTGCCTTTACGTTCCGAGTTCAAATTCCACCAAGATCAACTTTGCCTTTCGTCCCTTCAGGATTGATAAAATAAGTACCACTGGTCTGATGATTCTGTCAATCTACTGATGTGAAGTGACTTCAATCTGGAATTGAAACCACATCAAGTTCTGATCCTGTGAACAGCTGAGTCATCACATTATAATTACAAAAAAGCAATATTGTATATACATATTAAAGTAGTTGTATACTGCCAACTTAACATGACAGTCTCAATAAGGGAATATACTACTGCTATTTAGCCCTAGGAAGCTGGACCGCTTCCTGTCGGCCTTGACACATTTCCTGTGACCTTATGTTTGCGACGGGGAGACAAACTCCTCCACCCAGCCTAACCTGCATTCAGGGACATGTTTCTGAGTCTTTGCTCGTCATCAGCCTGAAGTAGCACGACTAGCTAGTTGAAAAAGTCTGTGAACCCTTCGCAAACATATAGGTGGAGGAGTTTGTCTCCCCCTCGCAAACATAAGGACACAGGAAATGTGTCAAGGCCGACAGGAAGCGGTCCAGCTTCCTAGGGCTAAATAGCAGTAGTATATTCCCTTATTGGGACTGTCACGTTAAGTTGGCAGTATACAACTACTTTATCGCATCACTACTGCTTAAGTCTCACTGAGAGATTTAGAAATATATTATTTCTAATTTATATATATATTAATATCCTAAAATCAAAGTGCCACATAAAAAAGCACTAGTGTTGGTGCCACGTAAAAAGCAGCCAAAGTGGCTGGCATTAGGAAGGGCATCCAGGTATAGAATCCAAGCCAAAACAGGCTATGGAACCTGGTGTGACCCCTGGCTGTGCCAGTTCCAGTCAAGTCATCCAACCCATGCCAGCATGGAAAATAGACATTAGATGATGATGATGATGATGAAAACAGATTGCTACTTATTGACATTTCTTCCTTCTCCTTCTCACCATTCTTCCCCGTCTTTGACTGTTTGTCTGTGTCTCTGCCTGTCTGTCTGTCTGTCTGTCTGTCTGTCTGTCTGTCTGTTTCTTTCGCTCTTTCTTTGTTTCTTTTGTTATATCAACACTTAAATTTTAAAATATGCAAATATATTCTTTGAGCAATTATTAATTAATAGTTAAATTAAATATTGATTTCTTAACATTGGCATAAGCCCATAAATTTGTGAGTGAAAATCATAATTGATTAAATTGGTCCTGATATATTATTACTCCTGTGTTATTTTATTTTATATTTATTTTATCAACCATGGTAATTTGAGATGAGAAGCATGAATAAGCTTGTGTCTTTGGTAAGATTTCAGCATTGGATGTTAAAGTACAAAAAAAATACTATTTCCCAACATATCTAAAAAATATGAAATAACATATTTTAATCTACAGGGTGTCTACAAGGTCTGGGTACACGGAGTAAATAAAATCATAACATAAACAATTAAATATAAGAAATAATAATTTCTTAAAGTATGTGTTAATCCCCAAGTATGCAGACTTTGTGGACACCCTGTATTATTTGCTGCTGGTTAATACATGCATTATGACTATTAACTCAGCCAACATTACACAATCTTTGGATTTGACTCAAGCTTAAGTACAACTTTTAGGCGAGTGTTGACATCTATGTGATGCGTACAGATATCAATGGTTGCATACATAATGTTGATCACTTAAAGTGGATGGAACTTGTGGAAGAGAGAGACCCAGAAAGGCATGGGATGACGTACTGAAGGCCGATCTCAAGACACTGAGCCTTACTAAAAAGATGACGAAGGACCATGATATCTGGCGCCTCACTGTACTCGAGAAGATTCATCCACCAAAGCAAAATTCTGGTGCCACATAAAAAGCACCTGGTACACTCTGTGGAGTGGTTGGTGTTAGGGAGGGCCATCTACCCATAGAAACTATGCCAGCACAGACAATGGAGCCTGGTGTGACTCCTGACCTTGGCAGTTCCAATGCCAACATGAAAAATGGACAATAAATGATGGTGATGATGATGATAATGATATATTCTCTTATTCTCTTACTTGTTTCAGTCATTTGATTGCGGCCATGCTGGAGCACCACCTTTAGTCAAGCAAATTGACCCCAGAACGTATTCTTTGTAAGCCTAGTACTTATTCTATAAGTATCTTTTGCCAAACCGCTAAGTTACAGGGACGTAAACACACCAGCATCGGTTGTCAAGTGATGTTGAGGGGACAAACACAGACAAACAAACATATACACACACATACATATATGATGGGCTTCTTTCAGTTTCTGTCTACTAAATCTACTCACAAGGCTTTGGTTGGCCCGAAGCTATTGTAGAAGACACTTGCCCAAGGTGCCACGCAGTGGGACTGAACCCAGGACCACGTGGTTGGTAAGCAAGCTACTTACCACACTGCCACTCCTGTGTCTAGGAAATTAAATGTTATGGCCAGTCATAGAGTGACTATTGGTTTCACATCTATAAAGTGCTTAGCAGTATAGGTGACTTGTCAGATTCAAATGGCCAAAGGAGGTGAAACAAAAAGCGTTCAACTCTGACTCTGACTCCGACTCCTGTACTATTTGGCAACCCTGACTCTGATTCCTCCTTATGTAAATAAGTGATTGTGGTCTACGTATCTCATAAAGCATATGCATATGCTTGTACTTTGAGTAGGCCTATATCTTATAACTGGTTTATATTAAAGAAAAAAGAAATTGTGAGTCAGAGCCTGAGTCGGTATAGTTTTACTGACTCCGACTCCACAGCCCTGTATACACACACATGTGGTTAAGAAGTTTGCTTTGTAACAAACAACATGATTTCAAGCCCATTCCCCTTTGTGCATGAGTTCACATTTGCACTGCTCGACAACCAGTGTTGGTTTGTTTACATCCTTGTACCTTAGCGGTTTGACAAAGGAAGGAAATAGAATAAGCACCAGTCACTGAACGGTGGCCATGATGGAGCACCACCTTGAAGCATTTTCGACAAATGAGTCAACCTCAGTACATATTTTTTTCAAAGTATGATACGTATTCTGTCAGTTTCTTTGTTGAACTGCTAAGTTATAGGAACAAATATGAAACCAACACTGGCTGTCAAGTGGTGGTGGAAACAAACACAAACACACATACACACAATGGGTTTCTACAAAGTTTTCCTCTACCAATTTCACTTGCAAAACTTTGGTCAGTCTGATGTACAAGACACTTGCCAATGTGCCATATATATATATGTGTGTCTTGGCACATGCATGGCTGTGTGGTTAAGAGCTTTGTTTTACCAATCACATGGTTTCATGTGCAATCCCACTGTGTGGCACCTTGGGCAAGTGTTTTCTACTATAGCCTGAGGCTGATCAGATCCTTGTGACTGGAACTGAAAGAAGCCTGTCGTATATATGTACAGATTTTGGCCAAGAAAAGAGAAAAGATATGCACACACACACACACACATCATCATCATCATCATCATCACAATCATAATCATTTAGTGTATACTTTCCATGCTGGCATGGGCTAGATGATTTGAATGAAAACTGGTAAGCTGGAGAGCTGTGCCAGGTTCCGATCTGATTTGGCATGGTTTCTAAGGTCGGATGCGTTTCCTAACACCAACCACTCCAAGAAGGTAATGGGTGCATTTTTTATGTGCCACTGTCATGAGTGCCAGTTATGTGACACCAATATCAGCCATAACTATGATTTCACTTGGCTTGTCAGGTCTTCTCAAGCACAGCATATCGCCAAAGGTCTCGGTCACTTGTCATTGCCTCTGTGAGGCCCAATGTTCACCAGATCGTCCCATGTCCTCCTGGGTCTACCTCTTCCACAGGTTCCCTCCACAATTACAGATCAACCTTATTTTACACAGCTGTCCTCGTCCATACACATCACATGACCATACCAACTCAGTTGTCTCTCTTGCACACCACATTTGATGCCTCTTACGCCCAGCTTTTCTCTCAAGATGCTTTCACACTGACATTGAACATCCAGCAAAGCATACCAGCTTCATTTCTTTCGAGCCTATGCATTTTATTTAACATATACATGCTCACACAAGACCCACATTAGATACATCACTGGTATTATTAACAAACCAAGAATCTAACAACAGTCCTTCTGTAGCACTTACATAGCCTTTCCTGCCATTTTGGGTCTTCTGGATACCAATACCTCTCATATACACATATGTACATAGCTGTGTGGTAATAAGCTTGCTTCCCAACCACATGGTTCCGGGTTCGGTCCCACTGCATGGCACCTTGGGCAAGTGTCTTCTATTATAGCCCTGGGCCGACCAAAGCCTTGTGAGTGGATTTGGTAGACAGAAACAGAAAGAAGTGCATCATATATATACGGTGTGTGTGAGTGTGTGTGTGTGTGCGTGTGTGTGCTTTGTCCCCAACAACCAATTGACAACCAGCGTTCGGGTGTTTATGTCCCTGTAACTCAGTGGTTCTGCAAAAGAGGCTGATAGAATAAGTACTAGGCTTCAAAAACAATGAAGTATTGGGGTCGATTCGTTCAACTAAAGTCCTTCGTGGTTACAGTCAAGTGACTGAAGCAAGTGAAAGGTAGAAGATATGTCATCATCATCATCA
>NC_068992.1:21961624-21965057 GCF_001194135.2 Octopus bimaculoides
ACCCTCTCATACCATACCATACTATAGAATAAGACTGGATCTGCTGTAAATGGATAGAAACCAACCAAAAAGTATGGTTATTCCAGTAGCTGAGACGTCTTATATAAATGTACTACTGTGGTTCCTTTGTCTGCTGACTGCTGCATCTGCATAACTGGTGCACATTGCATCGACATGCATTGTAAAGATTTGACCTATTGTTATGACTTCGGTAAAGAACAATGCGTGGCATAGATACAGGCATGGATGCACGATAAGATGTTTGCTTCCCAACCTCATGGTTCTGGGTTCAGCCCCACGGAGTGACATCTTGGCCAAGTGCCTTCTACTGTTGCTCCAGGCTGAACAAAGCCTTCTGAGTGGATTTGGTAGACAGAAACTGAAAGAAGCCTGTCATATATATGTGTGTGTTGTGTGTGTGTGTGTGTGTGTGTGTGTGTGTGTGTGTATTACAGTTCTATATTTAAGACATGAGGAATTATGTACATTATTTACATTTGACGGACATTTGTCCTCATCTTGTTTGTTGTTAACACGTTTCAGCTGATATACCCTCCAGCCTTCAACAGGTGGCTTGGGGAAATTTCGAACCTCGGTTCTCATCCCTAAGGTATTTTTCGATGTTATTATTATTATTATTATTATTATTATACAGTTCACTGTATAATAATCGAACTCAGAATCTTTGGGTTAGTAGCCTGCGCTCTTAACCACTATGCCATATGCCCCAAGACACCTGATGAAGGCTGGCGGGTATATCAGCCGAAATGTTGTGTTAACAACAAAGAAGATGAGGACAAATATCCATCAAATGTAAATAACACAAATAATGTATATATATATATATATATATATATATATATATATATACTCTTTTACTCGTTTCTGTCATTTTGACTGTGGCCATGCTGGAGCACCACCTTTAGTTGAACAATTCGACCCCAGGACTTATTCTTTGTAAGCCTAATACTTACTCTATCGGTTTCGAGCACTTTAACATGTTAACTTTTAAACCAACCATATCTGGCCCAAATAGTCTACCTTGTTCAATGTTGAAACTGGCCAGATCCAACCTCTTACACACACCCTACAATGTCATTCTAAAAATAAACAATCAACATCTTCAAAATCTCGAAGCTAGAAGATAATGCATAATTAATTCAAAACAGTGAGAATAATTCAGCATTACATACGACAGCATAATCTGAATGCTTGAGGGTTAAACCTGGAGAAACCAAGCCCTCATCAGGTCTGAACATAACTATTGGGTTGTCCGGAAAGTTCGTGCTGATTTATAGTAGCTTACCTTTCGTCTTATTTGCCATGAAACCACCTCAATTCTGGGAAGAGGGTATTTTCAAGTTAAAGGAAAGATGGAGAAGTATTGTGCAACAAAATGGTTCATATTTGGTTGATTAAAAATGTAACGGCAAGAATTTATTGACCTTTTTCTTTCCATTAAAAATCGGCACAAACTTTCCGAACAACCCAATAATTTCTTACCAGAACCAAAAGTAAGAAAATCAAAACTGAAGTCACCAGAGATTGATCTCAGAATTCAGAGAAGTGTAATCAATATCAGAAGGCCCTTTAGCCTCTCTATCAACTCACTACCTTAAAATATGAAATGTGTTGCATTTGCTAGGGACTGATTATAAGATTCTTTTGGGGGTAGGAACTGTGATGGTGCATGAAGTTTACATTTAAATATATGATGACAGGTGTCTGGAATGATATATATACTCTCTTTTACTCTTTTACTTGTTTCAGTCATTTAACTGTGGCCATGCTGGAGCACCGCCTTTAGTTGAGCAAATCGCCCCCAGGACTTATTCTTTGTAAGCCTAGTACTTATTTTATCGGTCTCTTTTGCCAAACCGCTAAGTTACGGGGATGTAAACACACCAGCATCAGTTGTCAAGCGATGTTGGGGGAACAAACACAGACACACAAACACACACACGCACACACACACACATATATACGACAGGCTTCTTTCAGTTTCCGTCTACCAAATCCACTCACAAGGCTTTGGTCGGCCCGAGGCTATAGTACAAGACACTTTCCCAAGGTGCCACGCAGTGGGACTGAACCACCTGGAACAATGTGGTTCGTAGGCATGCTACTTACCACACAGCTACTTCTACGCCTATATATATATATGTCTGTGTTTGTCCCCCTCTCCTCCATCCACCATTTGACAACCACTGTTGATGTGTCTACGTTCCCGTAACTTAGCAGTTCGGCAAGAGGGAATGATAAAATAAGTACCATGCTTTTGAAAAAAACAGGTACTGGTGGCAATTTTTCCAACTAAAATTCTTCAAAGCAGTGCCCCAGCTTAGTCGCAGTCAAATGACTGAGACACGAAAAAGATGAAAGTTGAAAGATCTATTCATCTCCATATGACGGATATGACTGTCTGTTTTTTTTTGTATATTCATTCACCCGTCTCCATCTCATTCACTCCGTACAACCACCTGTCTGTCCAACCATCCACCAATCCATCCATCTATCCTTCTTCAGCTACTCAATTCATATCGAGACAAGATACATATGTACTGTACAAATTAATCATTACATTTCACCGTTCTCGTCCTTATGCAGGAAAACATTGTCAACTGTTGCTATTTTTAGCCTGACTACGACTGCATTCTCCTCACATGCAAACGTATACATAATTGCCTGTAAAGAAATAGACTAACGCAAACACAAATACATGATACGCATACATGCATATGCATATGCATATTTATATAATATGCATATGCATGCACTAACATATTTACTTTTCTCATACATGAACGTAAAAATAAATCACACATAGATGTACACACACACATACATACACAGAGATGGACAGCAAGTCAGCCTCAACTATGATTGATGGTTGTCGTGTTGTTAAACATACACAACATAAATAACCTCATATATACATATGCGTGCACACTGAGCTGCTCCTTTATCTTTCATCTTCAGTTATTACAGCCACCTAAAAACTGGCAGTGTCAGTTGTGACAATAAATGTTCCAGTTGATCCAATCAACGGAACAGCCTGCTTGGGAAATTAACGACATGCAAGCAGCTGAGCACTCCACAGACAAACGTACTCTTAGTGCAGTTCTCACGGAGATGCAGCATGACATAGAATGTGACAAGCAGTGTTTCTCAACCTCCTTGCCCTTGCGTAACCCCTAAAATAAATTACATGTCTCAAGGAAACCCTACACAATATACATATATATGTATATATATATATATATATATATATTTATATAATGTGCATTACTACAGAAAAAATAATAATGCCACACGCTGGACTTCTCATATATATATATATATACCATATTGTTCTCATATTTTTATTCATCGTAGTTCACGTGGTAAACATACATACATACATACATACATACATACATACATACACACATAC
>NC_068992.1:21965157-21966042 GCF_001194135.2 Octopus bimaculoides
AGTTTTAGTTGCAGTATGATAGTGTTGGTTTCAATATGACAGTATTGGTTACAGAATAATAATGTTGTTTGTAGTGTAGCAATATTATTTGCAATGTGATAGTGTGTGGTGCAGTCTAAAACTCTTGGATGGAGTGTTGTAATTTTGTGTATCGTGTAGATTGCCATATCATCATCATTTAGTGTCTGCTTTCCATGCTGGCCTGGGTTAGACGGTTTGAGTGAAACTGGTAGCCTGGAGAGCTGTACCAGATTCCAATCTGATTTTAGTTTCGTTTCTATGGCTGGATGTCCTTCCTAATGCCAACCACTCCAAGTGTGTAGGGGGCGCTTTTACGTGTCACTGGCACTGGTTATGACTATGATTTCACTTGATGATATTCTTTTCTACTCTAGGCACAAGACCCAAAATTTGGTGGTGGTGGGGGGGGGGGTGCGATTAGATCAATCTCAGTATGCAACTGGTACTTAATTTATCAACCCCGAAAGAATGAAAGGCAAAATTGGCCTCGGCGGAATTTGAACTCAGAATGTAAAGACAGACAAAATACCATTAAGCATTTCGCCTGGCATGCTAATGTTTCTTATTTCTTTATTGCCCACAAGGGGCTAAATATAGAGGAAACAAACAAGGACAGACAAAGGGATTAAGTCGATTACATCGACCCCAGTGCGTGACTGGTACTTAATTTATCGACCCCGAAAGGATGAAAGGCAAAGTCGACCTCGGCGGAATTTGAACTCAGATCGTAGCAGCAGACGAAATACCACTAAGCATTTCGCCTGGCGTGCTAACGTTTCTGACTGCTCACCGCCTTACTTGATGATAATATTACTTGTAGTACTGCTGTCAATATGGTACTCTGATAGTTCATGTTTATTGCAG
>NC_068992.1:21966292-21968146 GCF_001194135.2 Octopus bimaculoides
ATAATTTTTATTGCTGTATAGTAGTGTTTGGTGCAGTGCAGTAGTGTAGGGTGTAGTATGGTACTGTTAGATGTAGTATGGTACTGTTAGATGCATCATGGTACCCTAAACGGTTGTTATACAACATTGGTTGAATGAGGTCATGTTAATAGCTCTAATACACTGTTGCCTAGTGTGTTAGTATTTATATATAATGTAGTATTGGTTATAATATAATAGTGTTAACAATTGTAATGCAGTGTTGGAGACAGTAGTGCTAACAGCTGTAATACAGAGCTGTTTACAGTATCGTAGTACTAATAACTGTAACGTAAGTGTCCGATACAATACAGCAGTGTTAACGGCTGTAACGTAAGTGTCCGATACAATACAGCAGTGTTAACGGCTGTAACGTAGCGTTGACAACAGTAAGGCAGTGTTAATAAGTGTATTAGTGTTGGATACAGTGTTAATAGCTTTACTGTAGTATTGGCTACAGTACAATGGTGTTAATAGCTGTAAAGCTATTGACCGATTCAACGAGTATCTCGAGGTGGATGTTCTACATGCCAGAAATAGCAACCAAATTTTCTTCTAATTACGTACTCATTAAAAAATATCGCGTAACAGAGTGTTAGGTATAGAAAAAAAAAACAGGGTAATAAAGATTAGAACGCCTTTCATAAAACATCTGCTTAATTAGAGCGCACAACAGGAGCTAAATAGACAACATAAGCAGCAAATGAGATTCGTTTGGTAGTGTTAATTGCAATGGCTGGCGATTATACCGGTTAATGACAATGAATGTTGTAATATGTTAAGATAAGGTAATGTTCGTTAAGGTTTCAAATTCTCTGACGGTCTTTACACTAAGTATTTAATTATTTGACTTACTGAAGCTAGTTAGCTGGATATTAACACGCAGATTGTTACTGAGTAGTCTAAAGACACGTGTACCCTCCTCCAACGCAACGTAATCTTCACGCCGAACCAGTATGATATAACGTGACATGGCTTAAAACTATTGAAAAAGGGATGAATCGACTTCTAGTATGGGACTGGTGCTTATTTATTGACCTATAAGGACGAAAGGCAAAATTTACCTTCATAGATTTTGAACTCAGAGCGAAAACGAATTCCCAAAGCTCTATCGATTCGACCAATTCGATAACTTAATGGTCGTTATGCTGTAAGAATATTTAATCTTTTTATTATATTTTTAGATATAGTTACTATGGTTTTAGATATATTTATTTCATAGTCTGCAAAGATGGGAGGGTAGCTATAGTAATTTATTATAAAATTATTTATAATATAGTGTTCGATATTATGAAAATGTAGTGCTATTGATTCTTGTGCAGTAGCATAGCTGAAGATTGAACGGGGACAGCGGCCCGCGCCGGGCTACGCTTTTATGGGGGTAGTACCAAGGCTGTCTTAACAGTATTATAGACATCCGGACAAAAAACTGCATTGGACCTTATAAATATCTATGGATAGCAAGCCATAGCATAGATAGGGCCTCTAGACGCATAGGACCTCTAAAAGACTTCTCGGTATGCCAATGCCTTAAGTTGACACTGGGTGGCATTTGGGGGGGGGGTCTAGTGTATAAGCCTGTATAGGCTTAAGGGTTCCCAGGAGAGGTGGGGCAGCAAATACTTAAGATACACCACTGTTCTTGTGTAGCAGTGTAGTTGCAGAATGGAAGTGTTAGAGCGATGTAATGTGGTGTAGTTGATTGTTTATTAAGTGTAAATTAAGTGTAGAAGTTTTACTAATGGATTTAGGGCGTTTGACCCGAGCAAAAAGAAAAAGAAAATAGTGCAGTATGGTGTACAACAACATGTGGTAAACGAATATGAAAAAAAAAAA
>NC_068992.1:21968201-21969727 GCF_001194135.2 Octopus bimaculoides
AAGCCTAGTACTTATTCTATCGATCTGTTTTGCCGAACCGCTAAGTTACGGAGGCGTAAACACACCACCATCGGTTGTCAAGCGATGTTGGGGGGACAAACACAGATACAAACACACACACACACACACACATATATATATATACGACGGGCTTCTTTCAGTTTCCGTCTACCAAATCCACTCACAAGGCTTTGGTCTGCCCGAGGCTATAGTAGAAGACACTTGCCCAAGGTGCCACGCAGTGGGAATGAACCCGGAACCATTGTGACCGGGTGTTAACGTTGAGTTTTCCGATCCTGTGAGATTGATCGTGTGAATTTTCCGAGTCGTCTCCCCCCCCGTTCGCCAACGCGCATTTTTTGCTTCATATTCGTTTACTACATGTTGTATACACCTATTGCTCTTTTTTTTTTTTTTTTGCTCGTGTCAGATGCTTTAGTTTGACCGGATTTAGTACATGAGTGATGCTACGTGTGTACGTCGATGTTTATCACTGTGGTGGAGGTAAAGAATACGCACACCACCCGTTTTCGGCGTAAGCCTAAACCCTAACCCTAACCCTAAAAACCGAGTGTTCGTATTCTTTACCTTCGCCAATTACTGTGAGTTTTCGGCACAGAAGTGTTACAGCGATGTATTATGATGTTCTAGAAATATACGAAGTGTTAATTAATATATGGCAGTGTAGTTCCAGTGTAGAAATATCACAGTGTAATTAATATATAGCAGTGTAGTTCCAGTGTAGAAATATCACAGTGTAATTAACATATGGCAGTGTAGTTCCAGTGTAGAAATATCACAGTGCTAGCTTTGTCGCTTGCAGAAACAAGATAGACTTTGATTTTTATGTGACGGTATACACGTATCACAGTGTTAAACTATCGTTTGCAGAAGCAAGGTAGCCTTGTTCCTCACGTGGCAGTGTAGTTTTAATGTAGAAGTGTTGCATGCACTGTTATTCGTTGAAGTGTAAAGCGGTACTATTGATTATTGCATGGAAATATGGCGATACTGATTACAGCTTGGCAGTGTAGCGATAGTGTAGCAGCCGAATTCTAGTGCTGTAATAGAACCATAACGATAATGGTAGTAGTGGTGGTGGAGGTGGTTGCATTCCTGGTTGCAGTCTATATTTTTACATTGCTATAGTGTGGCGTTGTTGCAGTCTTTTCAGTGCTGGAACTGTGACAATATTGGAATATCTAGTATTCAGTTCATACTACATTCTTCAACAGGAAACGATACGGCATAGAACAGACAAGCAGACTACAAGGAAAGAAGAATTACAAGCAAATTGCGTTAGGACGTACGGGTTGATGGTGATGGTGGTGGTGGTGGTGCCAATGTTGCTACCGATGAATGGGAAATTAAATCTAGATTATTTATTTATTTATTTATTCCGTCCGTGCCTTACAAAATAGTGTTTGCAGAATATTGAATGATATTAATATTTATGTCTTGTAAAATGGTGCTTGTAGAATAACGGAGAGCGATACTAACACAAACACAGCGTATATATATATATA
>NC_068992.1:21970103-21971162 GCF_001194135.2 Octopus bimaculoides
ATATATATGCATATATATATATATGCTTATACATATATATGCATATATATATATGCTTATATATATATATGCATATATATATATATATATATGCACATATATATATATATATATATATAGAGAGAGAGAGATTATAAATATGTGTGTGTATGCATATATATCTATTCATATATATATATACACACACACACATACGGGCGTACTTGAAACGTGTATACGTACACAGACATACACACATACATTCACACACACACATGTATGTGTGTACGTATGTAGGTATATGTATGTACGTAAGTAGGTAGGTAGGCATGGACTGGTTGATTCTTTATGAATATTAAGTGTATTTCCATCAAAACGTAATTTAAAAATAAACATCTATTGTTTGTTCAAGCCTAGATAGAATTTAAGAAGAAAACAGAAACAAAATAAAAATTATTATTTTAAAATTCTCCTTCAGAGGAAATAGAGTTTTAATAACAGACCCAGGGGAAGGAATGAGTCCTGCAACAAGACACGAATTCGCAACCAATGGGCCATTCCACACCCTATTTTATATATCTTTATAGAGGAATTCGGCAATTCATATGGCATATTCTCTTCCCCCCCACCTCTTTCTCTCTCTCTCATTCAATCACAACCACATTTACTTATCGATTTGTAGCAGCTGGTAAATAACTGTTCTTCACAACATCTTCATATTCCGGACAGGAAAATATAAAAATACACAAATAAATAAATAAATAGAAGTGATTTTTTTTTATGAGGTGTGGGTGGAATGAGAGACTTAATTACCCTTTTACTCTTTTACTTGTTTCAGTCATTTGACTGTGGCCATGCTGGAGCACTGACTTTTTTTTTTTAGTCGAGCTAATCGACCCCAGGACTTATTCTTTGTAAGCCTAGTACTTATTCTATAGGTCTTTAGCCGAACCGCCAAATTACGGGGACGTAAACACACCAGCATCGGTTGTCAAACGATGTTGGAGGGACAAACACAGACACACAAACATATACACACACATACACATACATACATACATATATATATATATATATATA
>NC_068992.1:21971278-21973233 GCF_001194135.2 Octopus bimaculoides
ATATACACACATATATACGACGGGCTTCTTTCAGTTTCCGTCTACCAAATCCACTCACAAGGCTTTGGTCGGCCCGAGGCTATAGTAGAAGACACTTGCCCAAGGTGCCACGCAGTGGGAGTGAACCCGGAACCATGTGGTTGGTAAGCAAGCTACTTACCACACACCCACTCCTACGCCTATTTTATAGCACAAGCAGAGAATCCAAAGAACTAGTCTTCGGCAACATAACGGTGACGATAAGGATTTCATCGTATTAAACATCAAAGTCCGATAAAATCGATTGTAGAGGAGACGGAAACAAGGCAGTCTTAACAATATTGTAGGCCCACGGGCCATGCAATGGACTGGGACGCATTGACAGCAAGCCACGATATACATAGATTGATATTTGGACCCCTCCACCCGTAAGGTCCGAGGGTGACAATCAGGATGATTACCCAGTGTGTCTATATCTTAATGTGTCACTGAATATATAAGGTGGTGAGATGGCAGAATCGTTACCGCGCCGGGTAATATGTTTGGCGGCATTTGGTCCGTCTTTACGTTGTGTTCAAATTCCACCGTTGTTGACTTTGCTTTTCATCATTTCGGGGTCGATGAAATAAGTACCAGTTGAACACTAAGGTCGAGGTAATCGATTCCCGCTCCCTCGAAATTGCTGGCCTTGTGCCAAAATTTGAAACCAATGTGTCACTAGGTAGAGGTATAATTGACTGAAGTGACTTACCCTGGTATATTACAGGTGATTTTCTGTTCGTAATATACTTTATACTTATATACTGCACATCAGTGGTTCTCAACTGGAGTCCTTATGGCCCCTGAGTGTCCATATAAGATTTTGTGGGCCCATGCCACAAAATAGTAAATTGGGGATCCAGGATAGTATTTTAAGGGCTCTTGAAAACATTTTGTTTTAGATGTATGTATTGGAATGTATTACAAGAAACAGACAGGTTCCTTTCCCTAATATTTTACACAGTCTAACCCAGGGGTTTTCAAACATTTTGACTTGCGGACCCCTTTATATTTCACGCTTTACCTTAGGGACCCCCTTATAAACGCTTATGAAATTTTTACATAAATATTTGCTTAAAATAACATATATTTTTACATTTGTTTATTTAACAGTATTTGTTTATTTAACAGTATTTAACAAATAGGTTTATTGTCAATTAAAAGATTTCGATTAAAAACCATATATAAAATCAAATTGCCCATAAAAAGTATTTGCTGTCTACGGACCCCCTGTTTGAAAACCACTGGTCTAACCTATACAAGTTAATATGTGAAAAACAAAATAAGAATTTTGAAAGAAGTTTCTATAAAACTAGTTTTTAAACATTGAATGGCTATGGGAGTCCACCAGAATAAAATAATAATCAAAGGGGTCCATAGGCAAAGACTGTTTGAGAACCCCTGTTGTAGATGAATGACAGACAAATGAAACTCAAAACAAATGGGACTCAAAACATTGAGGAACCAAATCAAATACTGCAAAGAATTTAGCTGGACATTTCTACTGTTACAATGTCTAACACGGTGTGAACAATGGTTTCAAATTTTGGCACAGAGTCAGCAGTTTTGGAAAGGAAGGGAAATCGATTACATCGACCCCAGTATTTGTCTAGGATTTATTTCATCGATCCCGAAAGGACGAAAGGTAAAATCGAACTTAGCGGAATTTGAGCTCAGAACTTAAAAGACGGACGAAATACCGTTTAGCATTTTGCTCGGCGTGTTAAAGTTTCCGCCAGCTCGCCACCTTAACACGAGGTGAATAATAAATAGTAATAATTCTTTTCTAAATTTTGGCACAAAGTCAACAATTTTAGGCAAAGGAGAAAATCGATTACAACAATCTCAGTGCTCAGCTGGTACCTATTTTATCGACCGTGAAATCATGAAAGGCAAAATCGACCTCGGCGGAAATGTCACAAAGCGTTGTATTCAAC
>NC_068992.1:21973339-21974774 GCF_001194135.2 Octopus bimaculoides
ACAATCGGAAGAAATGTCAATTAGCATTTTATTTTATTTATTTATTTATTTATTAATTTTTTTGATTTCCCGCGGCACTGACGATTCTATTGTTTTAAATTTTGGCACAAGACCAGTTTATTTTAGGGGCAGGGGAAAGTTGATTACATCGAATCCAATACCTTACAGGTATTTTATTTATTTTTTTTTTTTTTGACTCCGACAAGATGAAAGGCAAAGTAGATCAAGGCCATAATTGGACTCAGAACAAGAATAGTTCTTAAGAAACACTGCAGGGCATTCATTCCGACGATCTGACAACTTAAACATGTACACACGCTCACACACAAACGCGCGCACATACACACACTTTGAATAATATACTGTAAGCGATTAAGCTATCTTCACAGTAACTTGTTAATCATTAACGTAAATTCTAAGGTTGAATCAGTATATCAAATGTGTGAAACAGCTGCTCCTTCGATGAGCTTCCAAAGTTTCCGTCTAGTATCTGTGAATTCCATTCACAAATACTTACCTCGACTTGGGTGTACTTGTCTAAGCACCTCGTAGCGGGAACTGAAGAGCCCGGGATTTTGAAGTCGAAAAATAAACTTCTTAAGCACTAGTCCATGCTTGTCTGTATGTACACACACACACGCACACAATAGTCCACAATTCCTCATGGGCCCGTATGAGTGCAATTACCTAAGACATACGGCGTGTTTAGGGCCTTGTAAAACTGGCGAACCGCATCTATCTATTTCTTCCTCTCCATGCCTGAACAAAGCTGATTTTTTTTTTTCCAGAGAGAAAAACGGAGCAAAGATAGACAAATAGAAGAATCGCCCCAGTAATGGACTGATCGATTGTTACTTTATTTATCGATCCGGAAAGGATGGCAGCAAAGCTGACCTTGGTGCGGTTTGAACTTACTGAATACAGAGCCTTAATGAATATTGCAGGATATTTTGAACAGCCAATGCAGGGTTTTTTTTAGGTTGTGCGTGTGTATGTGTGTGTGTGCGTGCATGTGTGTATGTATGTATGTATATATGAATGTATGCATGCGTGAATATATATGTATGTGTCTATATGCATATGAGCCTATATATATATATATATATATATATATATGTGTGTGTGTGTGTGTGTTGGTAAGCGCTAATGCACGAAATTGCCGGTCCTTAAGTCACTTTGTAGCTTCCGCCGATTAATGAAATATATATAAACTGTGTTGACTTCTGTTTTCTTGTTGGTATAGAGATGCGCGCGTGCATACCCTGTATATCCAAACATGCGCCATATACATCGACACATGCTATGTGTAGATATATGTGTGTATTACACATATATGCATTACACAGAATGTATATACATATATATATATATACACATATATCTATACATAGCAAACGCGTGTATAAGTATATTATATATATATATATATATATAT
>NC_068992.1:21975086-21977334 GCF_001194135.2 Octopus bimaculoides
AGAGAGAGAGAGAGAGAGAGAGAGAGATGATGGAAATAGCAAATCAAATTTTAATATGAATCTATCATTTTTATTAGAGACAGCTGGTGAGACTGTGTACATATGTACACGCGCGCACACACACATGTTATATATATACGTCTATCTCAGTTATATAGATTTAGGTTTTGGACACTGAATGCGATGGCTTAAGCATCAGAAATCGCCACAGAATACACACATGCCTACACACACACGTGTATGTGTATGTGTATATATCTATATGTACATGTAGATGAACGTATATACATACATGTACATATATATGCATATACTCATATATTGTTTATATATATATATATATATATATATAGCAAGATAGATATGTAGAGTGATAGACAGAAAGATTGATAGATAGATAGATAGATAGATAAACAGAGGAGGAGAGAGATTATATGAGATATACAGTAGTATATTGTACACCTCTAACATACTCGTGTGTAAGTATACAAGGATGTAATGTACGTTTGCATGGTTTGCATGGTTTGCAGGTTTGCAAATATTTATACACAGATTATAAGAATAAAACCATGAGCTGTGCAAATACAAACACCTTGCTGAAAGAAGAACAAAACGCATGGATATATATATATATATATATATATATATATATATATATACATCAACTTTCTACATACACAAACCTGTTTCTAAAACATTTAGATACGCATATTTACATTATTTTTCGATGCATACACGCACATACCTTAACAGAAAGCTGAAGATATTTAAACAAATGAATACAGACACATGCATAGTTACACGCATACATACATATAAACACACTCACACGTGCACGCACGCACGCGCGAGCACACACACGCACCTTACAGGGAATTAAAAGACCAAACGCCTAATGCAAACATACACATCGTGAGTATACGCAAGCACACCCTCTTGCACACACGCATACACTCCACTCTCTCTCTCCCTTTCTCTGTCTGTCTGTCTCTCTCACGTACACTGCTTAATCTCTCCTCACACGCATATACTGCTTACCCTTTCTCTCTCTCTCTCTATCACACACACACACACTACTCACTCCCACTTATTTTCTCGCTCTCTCTCTCTCTCTCTCTCTCTCTCACACACACACGTATTATATATAATGGAAGCCGCTTATTGTGATCATTAGAGGACGAGGCTACATAGATAACAATAACAGCCTGATAGTATCCTAGGTTCGGGGGCTAATTGTGATAACAGCAACCGTCTGAAGACACATACAGCTGCAACATACTGGCACAAGAATTCTTGAAGTACATATACATACGCGAATTTAAATATATAAAATTATATACAAGCACATATGTGTGCGTTTGGGTGTGTGTATATATGTTGACACACTATTTTTTTTACAGAAAATTGTATACACTCAGTAAATTTAAACATTCAAACACTTCTTTCACACACTAAAAGATTATGTTTGACGTGTGTGTGTGTGAGAGAGAGAGAGAAAGAGAGAGAATGTGTGTGTGTGTGTGTGTGTGTGTGTGTGTGTGTGTGTTCATGATAGTCTTCTTGCACTCGTGTGAATTGTCGGCAACGTGAAACTCAGGGTTCCCATTCAACAAGCTTCATTCATCTTCAACTACATATGACAAAGACACTATTTTTATTTTAATTAAGCACTGTTTTCACTCATTTGTAAACACGAACGTTTTACACACACATGTATGCACGTATGTATGTGTGTGTGCATGTTTGTATATATACACACACACACACACACACATACATATATATATATATATATATATACATATATATATATATATATATATCAAATTCTTTTCTCACATTTACTGCTGTCTCTCCGTCTCTTTCTCTTTGTCATCCTACAGTGACATAAACATGTACACAAGCACATACATACACACATATACATACGTGTGTGTATACATGTCTGTATTATATATATATATATATACATGTATATATGTATGTATGTATGACAGAAAACATAAATGATAATAAGTCCCATTTACCTTGATTCTGCAAACGTGTTTCCCCTTGCAGCTCTGTAAAGCTACAACTGTCCTCTTTCGGTAAAATCCATTGTTGGTGGACGAACGTCAGGTATATATATTTATATTTGTGTATATATTTCTAAGGGCTGTCAGGAGATGGAGGGAAAATAGATGAATAGAAAGAGAAAGAGTCCAATAAAGAGAGGAGAGACGCGAAAGTGATGTATATATATATATAT
>NC_068992.1:21977433-21979197 GCF_001194135.2 Octopus bimaculoides
ATGATAGAGAAAGATGAAGAGATAGAAGGGAAAAAAAGTAAAGACAGATTGACAGAGAAAGAAGAAAGACTGAAAGACTATGAATGAGTGGGAATAGAAACAGTTAGAAAGATAGATACGTAGACAGATAGATAAAAAGATAGATAGATAGATAGATAGATAGATAGATAGATAGATAGATAGATTAGATAACTAAACAGAGAGATAGAGAGATAAATAGGAAAACGAAAGGAAAAAATGGAAGCACTAAGAAGCGACAGATTGATAGGAATCGGAGAGAAGGAAAGCGAAAGCAAAGGAGTAAGATGTGTGTATGATGTATATAGAAAGACAGACTAAGACAAGGAGTGAAGTGATGAATGAGTGATGAAAACAAAACCAAGCAACTGAGTGAAGAGAGAAAGAGAAGGAGAGTCACTAGGAGGAGCGAGTGAGAATGTGATGATTGAGATAGAGTGAGCGACTGGGCTTCCTTTCGAAAGAAGTGAACTTCCTATATTCAACAGTAGGAATCGAGAGGTTTGTGATCGACTCGACAACATGAAATATCAAACTACATTTTCTGCTTAAATTTCAGGAATTTTTTTTTTTTTTTTTTTACTTTTCTTTTCTTCCATAATACATTCATTCATTCATTCATTTCTTTTATTCTTTCTTGCTTTCTTTTCATTGTCAACCTTAATTCTTCAATTCTACTCTTTTTCCTTTTCCCTTTCTCTCTCTCTCTCTCTTTTCATTTCATTTTTGTTTACCCCTTTTCTTTCGTTCGATGGTTTCTAATTTCCTTTTTTTCTTTTTTTCTATTTCGTTTATCCCCCTCCTCTTTCTCTCTCTCATTTTCCATTCTTTGCTTTCTTCTCTCTTCTTTTCCTCTCTCAAACTTTCTTTCTTTTCATTCTTTGTCAATGTCTCTAGTCATACCTTAAATCTTTTCCCTTCCCTCAATTTGTTTAGTGTCTCTTTCCAATCACTTCCCCTCTAGTTTTTCTTTCGCCTCACATGCCAACCATTTCAATATCTCCCTTTCCCTTTATCTCTCTATCTGTTGCACTCACCCCTATTATCTGTTGCATTACCCCCTTCAGACCCCACCCTCTCTCCTCAGTCTCTAACGATCTACCTACCTATCGCTCTTTACGATGCTCCATCTCTTACTATATCACTTTCTCTCATTTTCCTGCTTACACTAATATTCCCGCTCTATGCGTCATTTTCTCTCTTCTAATCCCAATCTGTCTACCTATTGGTCTATCTCTCTACCTATTTATTGCTCCCTGTGTGTATCCCTCTTTTACTAACCCTTATATCTATTTCCACCATTAATCTTAAAGCTTTGCTATTACTCCTATTCTTTCCTATTATTTACGCGCTACTGACAAGCCAAGCCACATACACACGCATACACCGAGTTATGTAAAGTTGTTATTCTGCTAATCATACTGTCATGTACCCGTGGGGGTAATGCTCCTATCTAAATGCTATACATTCATTTTCAAATAGTTTAAAAACCACATTGCCTATTCATTGATAGGTAGGTAGATAGATAGATAGATAGATAGATAGAAAGGTAGGTAGGTAGATAGATAGCTAGCTAGATAGGTATAAAGGTAGTTAGATAGATAGATAAATAGATAGATAGATAGATAGATAGATAGACAGATAGACAGATAGATACATTTCTTTTATTAGCCACACAGGGCTCAACGAAGATGGGACAAATACAATGTAGAGCTTTTCTTTTTGGGAGGGGGAAGGAAGGAAAAA
>NC_068992.1:21979272-21982605 GCF_001194135.2 Octopus bimaculoides
GGTGTCGATCAAAAGGGATCGTAGGAAGGGAAAAAGGGGCAGTTCGATCAAAAGGGATCGAAAAAAAAAGAAAAGGAAAGGCCGATCAATAGGGATCGTGTATCACACAGTAATGTTCTCGTGTAAAAAGAGGGGAGGACAGTTTAGGTTTAGCCGTGGAAGGAAAAGCCCACGGAAAAGACCACGGTAACCTTGGTCAATATTCTCATTGAAGAAACTATAACAGTAAGTGACTCTCTTTTGCCTTTTAGATAGATAAGTATATAGGCAGATACGTATATAGATAGGTAGATATATAGATAAATAAGTAGGTATATAGATAGATAGGTAGGTATATAGATAAATAGATAGGTAGGTTTATAGATAGATAGATAGATAAAGATGTGTGTGTGTGTATGTGATTTTGCTAAAGACCGAACAGTGGGTAGGGGCATTAAACAAGTCTACGAGTAAGCCTATTTCCGAAGAACAGGTTACAGTGAGGGACATTGTCTTCATTATCTACTTACTAAAAATGACAATGATTTGTTACCGAAAGGTATGTAATTCTACGAGGGAATTCAGCCGTGTTTGGAACATATCGGAGTACGTTGATTCCCTTCTGTGGCACTTGCAGCCTCCTTATCCAAACCAAGGGAAACTATAGTACGTATGTTTGTATGCATGCATGCATGTATTTATGTATTACATATATATTATATATGATAAACACACGCACACACACAGAGGCAATATTAAATAGCCGTCTATGTATGATACTTAGTGTATATACACAGTTGATAGGCCAGTTTCTGCGGTATTCGCCCAGAGATAACATCTCTTATGGACGTACCAAGCACAATTAATATCAGAGGGAAGCAAAAATTCGACCTAGCAGTGGCAGCGAGATCGCCAGGTGCATTTTAGCCTATTTGGGCCTCTTCAATGACGTACACTCGCAGTCAGTCACGCAGACACCCCACCACGACATAGCAGAACGCGCATACGCATAAACGTATTCTTACACACACACACATGTGCATGCACACACTTACTCTCTCCCACCCTTTCTCGAGTAGATTCCCACTTACATCCAAATACATAAATATTGAACCTACAGCTAAAAGACAGACAGGTAGACCTGGAGTGAAGAGAGCTTGTTATTGAAGACGTCGCGAATGACACGAAGGGAATTTGGCAAAGACAACTGATTGATTGGTTAAGTGAATGACTAATGAAACAATTGATTATTTAATTGTTTAATTAGCTGATCAATTGAATAATAGAGAAGCTAAATTGAACCAATCCGTGTGTTTATTATGAGCATAATGACCCTCACGAAATACTACGAAATCAATTTTAGCTTATGAGTTAACATCAAGAATCTTGCAAACCAAATACAAAAACGAAATATATCTGTGTGCTCGCGCGTGTGTGTGTGTGTATGTATGTATGCATGTATGTATGTATATATATATATATATATATATATATGTATCTCTCTCTCTATACACACACACACACACACACACATATATATATATATATATATATATATTTACACGAGTGAACAAACGAAAGAAAGTGGCATTCAATGAATTTTGTAGGAATTACGTAGGTATTAAATGAGATATGTTCGTTCTGCAAACCTATGAAACTTTATGTCGTATAGAGTTGAGTCAAAGCATTATTAAATACACACACGCACACACACGCGCGCGCGCGTGCGCACACATACATTCGTGTAAAGTCATATTAAACACGTTCGAGTGGATTTACACGTGAAAAGAACTTCCGCTACAGAAATAGTCCCGACAGAAAATTCTCCTCTTAGACATGTGTGAAAACACATTTTGGAGTGTGAATGACGTCAAGATCTGTCACTTACATCCCGATAAGAAGGAAATTATTTCTATTAAAATAGTATGCGATAAATTTGTTGATTAACGTAAAGCTTAATCAAACTAGAATTAAATAAATAATGTCACACAAAGCAGCGTTCAATAAAATATCTTTGTGTAAAATCATATTTGCCAAACATGATATATATATATATTCCAGACATAAAAACAGAATTAGAAACTTTACGTGGTACAATCTTCCATTCACCTTAGCTGTAGTTATTTTAATAGCCAAATCCTTTCCTGTTTATTTAAAAAAATTCCACCCACTGTAAAAATTCCACATAATATTTAATATGAATATTATTAAGTATATTACTCTACCACGTCTATTTTTGCACAAACCTTTGTTTTTCTAACCGATATACACTTTATGTTACTACTAAATACTAACAACGATAAATCTTGATAGTAATAACAACTGCAATTGCTTCAAATGCTTAGATAGTAAATATAGTTTACTGGTATGTTACCATTAATAATTCAATGTACATATATAAGATTAACTTCCACCCTCTTCCTATTACGCTACAGCAGGAACACACATATTCAGAAATTCGACTACGGAAATGAAACTCCACTTTCTTAGTAAATATGGAAGTTAAAGGGAAAAAAAAAATTAACTATATACTCAAATAGCGCATAGTATCTAGAGCTGTCTTGCACTGGTAACAAGAGACCAGACAATTTATGTGTGGATCCTCTTTTTACGAATAGCAATATCCTAAATAAACACAGCGGAAGATATCGCCTTGTAAACATAAAGCCTCGAAAACTTAGCTCTACTATCTTATTTAAAAAAGACCTATAACATACTCTACGCACTCTACCAACCATCTTTTCAAATTGATTTTGAATTCAAAATCCAATTCCTATGCACAGTTTACTTGGTATATTTTTTAAAGATTCTGGTTTGATTTTATTAGCATTTCAAACTCTAATCTCTTTACGTTTAAAAAATTAAGATATTGCTGAAACATATTCTAATTATACATTTCAACATAGAAACTTAGGACTATGTTTTGTAGATTACACCGACTTAATCTTTAATATTTCACTCTATGTAGCATTTTCCATCTCGTATTCTACTACTCACTGTATCCACTCTCTTAAAAATGATTATTTGGCTATCGGAACATGTCTGGTTATAGGTGCACGCATGGCTATAGACGTAAGCGTGGTTGTATGGTTAAAAAGCTCGCTTTGAAGCTTCGTGATTTCGAGTTCCGTTCCACTGCGCGACCCCTGAGGCAAGTGTCTTCAACTATTGCCGCGGGCCGACCAATGCCTTGTGTGTGAATTTTTTAGATGAAAACTGTGTAGAAATCTGTCGTCGTCGTCGTGTGTGTGTGTGTGTGTGTGTGTGTGTGTGTGCACGCACGACTTTGCGCCTGCGCTCTGTTTGTCCACTACCGCTTGGAAACCGGCGTTGGTTTGCTTACATCCCCGTAGC
>NC_068992.1:21983731-21986893 GCF_001194135.2 Octopus bimaculoides
GACAGACACAGACGTATGGGGGCGGGGCAGTTGTGCGTGCGTGTGGGTGGGCGGGTGGTCCTGCGTGCGTGCGTGCGAGTGGGTGGGTGGTCGTGCGTGTGTGCGTGCGTGCATGACGTGCTTCCGCACAATTTCCGTCAACCAAATTCACTCAATGCTTTTAGTGGGCCCGGGGCTGTAAGTAGAAGACACTTGCCCAAAGTACGACGCAGTAGGACTGAATACTAAACCCCGTAACTGAAAAGCCATCTTCTTAACTACACAGTTATAACTCACAACTTTTTAGAATACAGCTATCAACCTTTTATTCATATAAAGTAATAACTTCATTACTGAAATACTCTTTTTCATTATTATTTAATTTTCAAACTTTAAAGGTAACTTTACGTATGTAATAACGATATAATTGTTAGATATTCTTTTCAAGTACACCATCAAGTTTGTGATGTTTCCGCTAATATCTCAACTAGCTTCTTTTGTTACTACTATTATAGTGTTTTATATATATATATTTATTTAATGACCGTATCAATGATATTCCATTTATTTAATTCCTTTCAAATATAATTCCTCTTTTTGAACTTTAAATAATATTAGTTTTGTGTTTGTAAATTTCTCCTAATAATCTTTTGACTACGATAACTGACTTTTCTGTCATTTTCCATCCCGCCATTAATTGTTCAACTACCATTAAAGCCATTCTCTATTACTTACTTTTTCCCATTTCCTTAGTTCTCTTTGTTTCTCTCTTTCTCTCTCTCTTAACCTTTCTCTCTCTCAATCTTCTCTTAGTACCTACATATTCTTTATACACATACAAACATAAATACATACACATACATATATACATAGACGTAACTTGTATTAAAGCTAAATGTTTATCACGCGAATCTAGTTTCACGTCATGCGATCTTCAAGCGAGACTTGAAAATCGCAGTGGCTTGAAATTCAAACCGCCAAGTAAGCATACAGTTTCAATAAACAATATACTCTACAACTCGTGTTCAATGCTTCTTCAATCGATATAATTCAAGATTTGCTTGTATAGATGGATAGGTTGTATCCCATCTTATGTGACTCTACTCAGAAGTCTGTAATATAATTTGAAAGGAACACGATATAAAGAAATACATGGAACAAGGTGGTAACTTTAAATATCTTTAATATGGCCACACGTACACACACAACCTGAATGATAAATGAAAATGGTTTGATGCGTGGAGATTCAGTCCCACTGCATAGCACTTTGGGCAAGTGTCTTCTACTATAGCCTCGGGCCAACCAAAGCTTTGTGAATGGATTTGGTGGACGGAAACTGAAAGAAGCCCGTCGTATATATGTATATGTATATAGTGTGTGTGTGTTTGTGTGTCTGTGTTTATCTCCCCAACATCGTTTGACAACCGATGCTGGTGTGTTTACGTCCCCGTAACTTAGCGGTTCGGCAAAAGACCCCCGATAGAATAACTACTAGGCTTACAAAGAATAAGTCCTGGGGTCGATTTACTCGACTAAAGGCAGTGTTCCAGCATGGCCGCAGTCAAATGACTGAAACAAGTAAAAGAGTACCTTTCTTAAATCAGTGTTACCCTAATGAAATTTCTTACATGCACGCACACACACACACAAACAATTACACATACACTCAGCGTCAGGTATATACTTTTATAGAGAGTGGAAGAGAGTGAGAGAGAGTGTGGTAAATATATAGAGTGAAAGGACAAGTTTATAAAGAGAAAAGCAACATTATTTGTTGCTTAGATCTTGCCTGTTGCTGTTACAGATTTTGAAATTTCAAAATGAAGTGAAAATTTTCAAATTTGGTAGATAGATGTACTTTTCTCCTTCTGAACCTAAGTTTGTGATACATTAACCCAGAAAAATTTTAGAAAAATGTTAAAGGTTAAAAAAGTCTGATCATTTTTACCCAATCAGAAAACAAGGTTTCTGCGTGATAGCTGTAATAAAATGGAAGTAAACATTCGAACTAGTTTTAAACAAAAATGAAAGCAGTATGTAAGGAACAATACATACACAGAGAAAGAAAGAGTGATAAAGAATATGGCAACTAATAGAGAGATATAAATTGATGATGGCAGATAGAAAGTGTGTAGGTTGTCGATCTAAAAGTTGAGTTAATTCTCGTAGCAAGTAATATTTTCTTATTTTTATTAACAGTATATACAGTGCACACACACACATTACTATTTGCAGAAGCAGCAGAATGACACAAGGGCCGAGAGCTTGTATATGGATTTGGGTAGACAGAAACAGTATTGGTCATCGGCTGGATTATACATTTGTTACTGCCGTGTCATTATGAATTACGTAAGGGGTACACGTGCATGGAGTGCGTGCGTACATACGTATGTGTATACACACACACACACACAGCATTATAGATCTCAGTTTCATACACGAGCTGAGTAATAACCTAAATAGGCGCTCGTCATAGGGGCCGGTAAAGTATGACGATAACTCTGTACGTAAAGTCAATAAGTCACATCCGGTTCGTGGCTGCTGTGTGGAAAATCGGAACTGAAAAACTCGTGAGAGAAGTTCTTTTTGGCCAGTTGAAAGCAATTTTGGCACAAACTCGCATACACGCTTCTCATACCCAAATCTTCAGTGATAATGGATTCAATTGAACCGCAACTAATCTGTACATCTTCTGATAACTCACGTATGGTGATTCAACGATTTTCCCCTCAGAGCTGCACGCACATGCGCGATGTTTTTCTCACTTCTGCTAGTTGCAGGTCTCCCAGGACGTTTATCACTATCGACAGTTTTTCAGCCATCTTGGAAACATTTTAACCACTCACACATGTGTGCGGTTCATACACTCTTCTCCATACACTTTCTGCAACTTTGCGTAGGCCTCTGAGCTGGTATCGCCATGATAACTTTCTCTGTCATGGTCAATGCGACAATCACATGTTACATACGTTACTTCGAAGCACTGCTGTAAACAGCAGAAATGAGCTAGAACGTTAAAACTTAGTGCACACGCACAGCAGAATTCAAAGTTTATCGTTACCAAGCGGTTTTACTCTGCGTGCTTTTGCTTCGGTACTATGGCAACAGTCCGGATACTTGTTGATCTGACCTCGTGTATATATATATATATATATATATATATATATATATATATATATATAT
>NC_068992.1:21987184-21992110 GCF_001194135.2 Octopus bimaculoides
GTACACACGCTTTAAAAGTCTCACTTCTAAATTATTAATCCGAGAATACTGGATACCACTACCACCACCACCTACTACTACTACTACTACTATTAAAAGAATAATAGCACGCTCTCCGATAACACTCGAAACGCTTATCTCGTTTCTTTCCCAGTCGCCTACAATGGCTAAGAGGTCACAATTTATCGCCACTTCAGCAAACTAGACACAAAGAGAGAGACTTGTGGGATGCATGGATCTGCCATTGATTGACATAGCAACGTCAGACGATCGTGAGAAAAAAGAAGAATGGAATATATAAGCGTAAATCGAGTCCACTAAATAGATTTTTATTGATTAGTCTTAGGAAGAAGGATTATATGCACATCGATGTTTCTGATTCTAGGCTATGAGGCAATGGTAACACGGTGGTGTGTCCGTGATTAATGTACTGGTTAATAGTGTGGGGTTATCTCTCACATGCACTCATTTACACACGCACACACACAAACATACAAACACATACAGATACGCACACGCGTATGTGTGTATATGTATGTCTACACATTCAAGTAGACACATACGTACGTACACACATATACGCACACACACACACACATGCATGCACTAGCACATACAGGGACACACGTACACAAGCACACGTTTGTAAGTATATAGACACTGGCGGGGTCGTTCCCCCTTAAGTGACATTCTTTGGTGGGTCTGTAAGAGGAAATCGCTGCATAATATTTTGTATGTGTATGGGTGCCCGGAGGGGTGGGGTGGCAAGCACAAGCGCCGCTCCGGCCGGCACACACTTTAGCTATGCCACTGCATACATACATACATACATACAGACAGACAGACACACACACACACACACACACAGACATACGTGCCTCAGCATGGCCACAGCTTTGAGCTAAAACTGATAAGGCATAAAACAAATACACACACACACATATACAAACGTAGACATATATATACAAACATACATACGTACATATATACAAATACACATACCTACATACACACATACATACATACGAACATACATACACATAGATACTTACATACATACACACATAGATACATACATACATACATACAAAGATACATATTCGTATATGCTTTTGTTTCTGCCATTTGACTGCGGCCATGTTGGAACACATGTACGCTCATGTATATATACGAATTTACATATATACATACACATACATACATACATACATACATACACAAATCTATATGTGTGTCTGTATGTATTTATGTAAGTATATATGTATGTATGTATGTTGATATAAACAAATAAGCACACGCACACATATATATGCATATACATACAGGCACACATACGCACACACATATGCAGAAGTGAACCTTTGCGCTCACCACCCATGATCGAAGTACCCAAAGCATAAAATAAAGTGAATTTCATTCGAAGCTAAACTTATTGAGTTATAACATTGAATTCACGCTCCGATTATTCAAACGTCTGGCATTGAGCAGCAATATGGTAATATGCAAACAAAATCATTTGGAAATACGCTGAAATATAAGTTAACAGTATATCGAGATTTTGTTGGTTGCGGGGGAAGAATGTTAAGAGAACGTGTCACATTTTCCTCTGTTCTTTATGCATGTGAAGAAGCAAATAATATTTTCATATTTTCATGAGCAGAAAAAGGTACTCTTAGGAATACAGCCTCGCTACTGATGAATATATGAATGCAAAAATATGAGTCTATATTTCTATCATGGTAAAATTCCATTATGTAGAAGTATAATTTGCTGGTCACTTGGTAGTTAGAATTTTCTCAATAATAAGCAATTGAAGTGTCCGTAAGAATTCTTCAATTCAGATTTTTTGTTCAAAAGTGCTAAAAACTGATATATATTTATGAAGGAAGATACTGTCAAAAATTAGAAGAGCAATTTGTCCATTATAAAACACATATCTTCCTACATTTACGGATCCAAAAGATGCGTTCTCTGTCCCTCGGAGAAGTATAATATTCTTCCGAAACTATTTCACCCAAGTTATTCTTTCAAATTATTATGCCATAGCATTTATTTAGTAAAATCTTATATTCATCTTATATTCATTCAAGTCATTCTTAGATCTAGCAGTAGTAGTTAGACTATGATTTACAAATGAGAGCTAAATAAGACTGAAAATTATCCGGAGTTGTTACCATTTTAACACACTCAAACATATTCCCGCGTTGCATTCTGTTTCTATTTAAATTAATATTAATTATATTTCTTTGGGTTATCTCCTCTGTCTTTCATGTCCAGAATTAATAATTAAGATAATGAATTTTCCCTCCATCACTATAGACGAAATTTTATTTAATTAGCATATTAACTGATGACATCAAATATGTCAGCGTCTACTTTACAATTTCGGAAAGAGAAGATACATTCGATAATGTTGTCTTGGAAAAACAACAACAAAAGGCAGGATGATCACGCTCCGATTAACACAAACTTCTGATTAAACAATAACATCATCATCATCATCAGCAGCAGCAGCAGCGACAACAGCAATATCATTCCTAGTGAATTTTCGTGATTCCGGAAATGAAAATGATATTTCGAAAACAAGAATACAAAATGGCTTAATGACATTACAATTATTTATAACAATCAGATAACAATTGATAATTTTTTGTTTTGGTTCCTTCACTCAGAGGAACATTAGAATAATTGAATATCACTTAAAAGAGATTACTTTGAAGTGAACAACACAATTCTTTCTAGATTTGGCATCAATTTTGAAGGGGATTCGAATACATCGACCTCAGTTCTCAACTGGTACTTACTTTATTGAGCACCGGGAGATGACAAAGTTGGTTTCGACGGCATTTAAATTCAGAATATTAGGAGCCGGAAGTAATGCAGCTAAGCATTTTGTCCGATGTTCCAACGATTCTGCCTTAAAACAACATAAAATATAAATTATATTTTGAAGTAAATCGGGAGTTTTAAAGCCTTTTTTTTTTGTTCCCACTCAAATGAGGTGTTCTTTATGTTGATATTACAATGTTCTGTATATTTATATAACGACTGTTCTATGCATGTCCCATAACAGCAGGTAGTTTGGTACATACTAACATATACAGACACAGGAATGGCTATGTGGTTAAAAAGCTCGCTTCGCAACCTTGTATAACATCGCCGCTCTGGAGTGTGTCGCTTCCGTTCAGAGCGTGTGACACCTATGCACCGAGATTTTGGACCTTGCCCATCGAGCGAAGGTGACGAGCGACGATATCGTGGGAGCATCGTATCTGCTAGTCTAATTCTGTAGCGAACGCGCCCAGATCCTCGTGGACGAGCTCGTTCAATCGATTTTCATTGGACTGAACAGATCGAGTGGAAAGTGATGTCTGTGAGGTTGAATATCCTCTCCTAAAGGGTGAAAACCATTTCCATGCAGTTCTTTCTGTTAATAGCACTTTCTTCGTATACAGCACAAACGTCTTGAGTGATTTTGGCAGCTTTGGAATCTAGATTGAAAGCGAGGAGAAGTAGGTGACGAAAATGCTTGTTTTTTCTTCTTGACACTCCATCATCCCATGATCATTGCTAAGAAGGTGCAGTGGACAGCATTGGCCCCTCACTATTCAATGGCGTACCCT
Source organism: Octopus bimaculoides (assembly GCF_001194135.2). Classification (NCBI taxonomy): domain Eukaryota; kingdom Metazoa; phylum Mollusca; class Cephalopoda; order Octopoda; family Octopodidae; genus Octopus; species Octopus bimaculoides. The sequence continues at coordinate 21,990,808 of NC_068992.1, forward strand.
CAGATTTAGAAAATTTTACAAAAATCTTACGGCAATACAAATTAGTGCCCACCCAGAATATTCAGAAGCACACCCAGGCGCCAAAGCACGGAGACGGACCCTCATCGTAATAGGTTTGAAAAGAGGGAAAATTTATTTAGATTTCAAAAACGACGAGAAAAAATTGCTGAAGAAGAACAGAGTTGCAGAAATAAATATATCCCTAAAGACATGATACACTACGATAAATTCATACACACATACACACATATGTATGAAGGCGGCGAGCTGGCAGAAACGTTAGCACGCCAGGCGAAATGCTTAGCGGTATTTCGTCTGCCGTTACGTTCTGGGTTCAAATTCCGCCGAGGTCGACTTTGCCTTTCATTCTTTCGAGGTCGATACATTAAGTACCAGTTACGTACTGGGGTCGATTTAATCCCTTTGTCTGTCCTTGTTTGTCCCCTCTATGATTAGCTCCTTGTGGGCAATAAAGAAATAACACATGCATACACATACACGCACATACATACACACACATACGCACATACACACACACTAAAAGCACACGGATAATATATAATGCAATAACATATATCCAATATAATCCCAAATGGTAAGCCGAAGTAATCCAAAACGGCAATCCAGAAGAGTCCAGATTGGTTTCCAAGAGGTAATCTGTTATGAATACAATCGTGCCTAATTACACGCGCGCGCGCGTGTGTGTAAGACAGAGGGGGGGGGGACAGCCAGAAAGACAGAGACCAGTTCAATCGATAATCTCAGGGTGGATAAAACTGCATAAGACTGCATACGTGAGTTAGAATCCAATCTCACAAATGTATCATTTATAAGAAACCCAAATATTCACTCCCCATTCGTTAAATCAGTTGTTACATACATACATACATTCATACATACATACGTATACATACATACATACATACATACATACATACACACATACATATATACATACATACATACATACGTACATACATATTTATGTACGTTGTGTTTGCATGTATTCAAATGTTTAGGTGATTCAAAATGAAGCATTGCCAAATGTTTTTCTACGAATACACAAACACAACACGTACACACACACACACAGAGCACCACACAGACAGAGAGATAGACAGATAGAAGATAGATCGATAAATCGATAGACAGACAGACAGATAGATAGATAGATTAGGTAGGTAGATAGGTAGATAAATTGATGTGGTTATATTAACAAAGTGTGTATTAACAAAAGCAAAATATCTGTAATTTTATACTATTCCTAAATCAGTAGTCGGCGATATATATATATATATATATA
>NC_068992.1:21992182-21992709 GCF_001194135.2 Octopus bimaculoides
ATATATATAAATATATATACACATTTTTAATCAGATATTTAAATACATCACCGAAGGTAATATCTAATTCCAATAAATTTATGCTACAAGATCCCTCAGACATATTTTTTGTATTTACATAGAGAACGGCGTCTAGATTCTTTCACAACCAACAATAAAAGAAAAAGAACGAATCGAACTAATGCGCGTAACGAAATATATATGTATGTATGTATGTCTGCATTCGTGTGTATGCATGTATGTGTATGTGTATGTATTTATGCATGCATGCATATATGTACGTATATATATGTGTGTATGTCTGTATATGTCTATGTATGTATGTATGTATGTATGTATGTAGATGGACAGCCGACAACTGATGAAGGGTCGTTCTTCATGTTACTTGTCCCCTTTTCCATTTGTTTTTCTCGTTGTTTGCGTATTCAACTCATTTGTTTTCATATTTCATGTTGTTTACATTTTGAGACGTCCTGTAACCATATATGCACACACACACACACACACACACACACACACACACACAC
>NC_068992.1:21993512-21994339 GCF_001194135.2 Octopus bimaculoides
TATAACAAGAATCACGGCCCGGCATCGATGCCACGACATCACAACTAGTGATCAGCTCTGCCAAACTCAGCCAACTCACTTTCACATACAGAACTTTTCCTATAGTGTACACAAGAACTGGTATATAATTGCTCACGTGTTATTGACTCTTTTTCTATCTGCTGTAATAATACACATACACATACATGTATCACTCACATACATACTTTTCTTTGTACGACGGCCTGTCTTTGATTATGTTCTTATATGTCGCATTCACACTCTCACACAGACATACATCTTTAACGCTACAATAAATATATCTGTTATTCATCTTATACAGTTGTGGTCTTTCATTACTGGTCATCTATGTTATCGTCGCATAACATAATAGTATATCATCATTGATATATTATTGTGTGTTCGACCGTGTGACGCGTTTAAATAAAAGGAGTCCTCTGTTTTTCCATTCGTCACCATATCTCCTTTTTGAGTTCGCACGGTCGTCCCTTACATATATATACACACACACACACACACACACACACACAGAATAGGAAGTTTTAGGCCACTGGTAATCTAAACTAATAGGTATACTGCTTGAGTGCTCCAATTGATAAGCCACTAGGATCCAAGTTCACAACGGGGGCTGGAATTGGGGATCCGTAGCCTATTTCTAAGTCAGCGGGTATAAATTAAAGGAAAATGGAAACAAAACCAAGGCAGGACAAGCTCATTTAAGTTATTTCAATGGTGAATCGAAGTAAGGAACAGTTAATAATAACGTCTTACAGCTGTTTCTGGGTAAATCCAGGTAATGGATCATTGTGTATATATATATATATATA
>NC_068992.1:21995115-21997507 GCF_001194135.2 Octopus bimaculoides
CAATAATAAATATCCATTTTTCCGAAAGGTATGAAAAAAGAAAGACGTTAAGGCTCATATGTGTAGGTATGCTGCAGCTATCTCCGGCCGGTTACTGTATATCATTGCGCATGCGTTGCCGGAAGTCCTCAGGAAACGTATTTAAAATGATAATAATAATAATAATAATAATAATAATAATAATAATAATAATAATAATAATAATAACAATAATGGGAACAGGCCCAACTTATGGGTAGTAAGAGCTCTGCAGTCCTGGTTGACAATCTTACTAGAGATGATGTCTCGATAAAAATACCGATTGGTGGCTAACCTTAAAACACATACTCCAATGTTGAGTGAAAATGCCTTATAAAAGTGTATCAAATAATGGTGCTAATGAGGCTGGAACCAAACGTGAAAGCCTTTTCACCCGGCAGGTTCCCTTATCCCACCTTCTTCTCCCCCAGAGCCAGAGAAGAAGGTGGGATAAGGAGGCAAACCGAAACGGTAGTTGTGCTAGAGCATAACAGACCGGTGGTGGACAAGGTGCTCTACATATGCTATATAGCTGATGTTGCATGCCTCTTTGACCCACGAATAGTAAAGAATGAAGGAGAAAAAGATAGATAGATAGATAGATAGATAGATAGATAGATACAACCTTCTTAAGTACGAAATAGCCCGGCTATGGAAAATAAAGAAGGTAAAGATAATGCCAATTATTGTTGGGTCCTAAAGATCAGTACCAGAAGGCATCACGAGGAATATAAAGGGAATTGGAATAGAGTGCGCAGTAGAACTGTTACAAAAGGCTTGCCTCCTTGGCACGGCCAGAATAATCAGGAAAGTATTAGACAGCTGAAAAGAACGAATAGCATGGTACCGTAGGCTGCAGGTAGTAAGCCCGCTACACAGGCAAGACTCCAGGAGTTCCAACAAAACCTGCGATAAAGAGATAATAATAATAATAATAATAATAATAATAATAATAATAATAATTATAATAATAAACACATTTATACGAGATGCTTACAGCCCCTAGGTGTTTTCAAGCAGTCACCCGTCTAAGTAATAACTAGGCTAAGCTCGACGTTGCTTAACTTCAGTGATCGGACGAGAACCGTTGCATTCAACGTGATATGGCCGTAAGCAAACATGTGAAGGCACATGGCTCAGTGATTAGAGCGTCGGGCTCACAATCATGAGGTAGTGAGTTCGAATCCTGGACTGGGCTGTGTGTTGTATTCTTGCGCAAGACACTACATTTCATGTAGCTCCAGTTCACTCAGCTGTAGAAATGAGTTGTGATGTCACTGGTGCTAAACTGTATCGGCTTTGCTTTGGATGAGATCGGTGGCGTGGAGAGGGTAGACAGATATGCATGGACGACCGCGGGTCTTCCGTAAACAACCTTGCCTGGACTTGTGCCTCGGAGAACTTTCTAGGCGCAATCCCATGGTCATTCATGACCGAAGGAGTCCTTTACCCTTTATATATATATAGCTCTTTACCCTTTATATATATATATATATATATGTTCTTTCTAGCATATCGGATGTCCACTTAGTGGTCATCCCTTCTTACACACACACACACACAAACACATATATATACATATGAAATTGTAAATCGCAGATTCTGTCCTCAATTACAAGTGCAAGAATTCTCCACTACAGCTGTTGGTGGTGCAGCAGCAGCAGCAGCAGCAGCAACTACTGCTGCTACTACTACTACTACTACTACTACTACTACTACTACTACTACTACTACTACTGCAAACTCAAAGAAAAATAGCATACTCACCGATAACACTCGAAACGCTTATCTCGTTTCTTTCCCAGTCGCCTACAATGGTTGAGTGTTCAGAATTTATCGCCACTTCAACAAACTAGACACAAAGAGAAAGACTTGTGGGATGCATGGATCAGGCATTGATTGACATAGCAACGTCAGACGATCGTGAGAAAAAATAAGAATGGAATATATAAACGTAAATCGAGTCCACTAAATACATTTTTATTGATTAGTTTTAGGAACGATTATATACATCGATGTTTCTGATTCTAGGCTATGAGACAATGGTAACGCAGAGGTGTCTCCGTGGTTATACGCAATCACGGTCGTACACATCCATGTACATTGCGTATATGAGTTTTTGCGTGTTTCGCATATGTGTTAATGAGTGAGTGTGTGTGTATATATCAATTATTGGCGACAGAGGCGGTATTAATACGAAAAGGCAATCTTTATAACCAGATTAACATGGATGCCTTGTTAGAAGACTGAATATTGCGTTATTAACCTTGAGAGATCTCATATAGGCACTTAGTGCATTAAAGCACGCACACACACACACACAGTGTATGTATGTATGAGTCTCTACCTCTCTCCTTCTCTATCTCTTCATATA
>NC_068992.1:21999415-22000365 GCF_001194135.2 Octopus bimaculoides
GGGTGCTCTCCGCAATTTCTCGAGAAAAGAATCTACTGGCCTTCTGACACTTATTTACTTTGCATCTTTGCCGATCGATTTTACTAGAAAGAGTAGCATATTTCGTCTCAAAGAACATAGCTTTTCTTTTATAATTGTTTCACACTGAAAGGTGAATAGTTGGGATATCTTACATGGGTGGATGAATGGATTGATGGATCAATGGTTGAGTCGTTCGGTGATTGAATGTGTGAATGGATGGTTAGATGTGTGGATAGGTGGATAGATGGACTGATGGATTGATGGATTGAGGAATGGATGGATTGATGGATCGATGGGTGGGTGGATAGATTGATAGATCGATGGATCTCTGGTTGGATAGGTTGATAGATGGATTAATGAAAGGATGGATGGATTGATGGATCGATACTTGGATGGTTTGATAAATGGATGGGTGAATGGATGGATCGATGGTTGGATGGTTAGATGGGTGGATGGGTAGATTGATGGATCGATGGATTTCTGGTTGGATAGGTTGATAGATGAATTGACAAAAGGATGGATGGATTGATGGATTGATAGATCGATGGTTAGATGGTTAGATGGTTAGACGACTGGAAGGTTAGTTGGTGGATTGATGGATCGATGGGGTGATGGTAGCCTGGATGGTAGGTTAAATCGATGGCAGGCTATTTGGCTGGCTGTATCAAAGACTAGCCGGACAGGTAGCTGGGTGGATGGACGTTAGCTGATGCAGCAGCAGCAGCTGCAACAGCGACAACAACAACAACAACTGCAGCGGCTGAGGACTTGCAGTTATGGTATTCCACAGAATGGAAGATTTCCAGGTGTTCTCTCTTGCGTGGGAGGAAGCGAAGGAAGACGACGGAAAACTTGCTTATCAGCTGACCGACATTGAAGAAGAAGAAGAAGAAGAAGAAGAAGAAGAAGAAGAAGAAGAAGAAGAAGAA
>NC_068992.1:22000618-22010343 GCF_001194135.2 Octopus bimaculoides
AAAATCTACGGGTAAATGAAGCGGACGCGGTGTGATAATGGAGGAGAAGGAAGAGGAAAGTATGAAAGGTGGAGGGTGGCGTATGAGATCGAGAAGACATTCTGAATTCTGCTGCTGCCGTTGCTAGGCAACTAATTCCACCAGATTATTCATTGAGAACTCTTGAAGACTTTAAAATATTGTCGACTAACCTCAACTTCCTCTGCACTTGTTTAGTGGGAGATTACCGTCGAAACAACAGCAGCAACAGCATCGCTACTACTACTACTACTACTACTACTACTACTACTACTACTACTACTACTACTACTACCACCGTCACTGCCACTAGCACCACCGCTACAACTGCTGCTGTTACTGCTACTGTTACTTTTGATCCTACTACTAGTACTATTACCACAACAACAACACCGTTCCGCCGCCGCTGCTACTACTACTACTGCTGCTACTACTACTACTACTACAACTGTTGCTAGTGCTGCTACTACTACTTCTTCTACTACTACTGCTACTACTACTGCTGCTGCTGCTGCTACTAGTTTATTGTGTTGATGTTATTGTCACGTTTGTTGATCGAAGCGGCGCTTGACTTAGTGGCGAGGGTGTTTGTCTCACGACCGTAGAGGTGTGAGTTCAGTTCCTGAACCGGGGTGACCCCTTGTGTCATTCCTTGTTCAAAGCACTTCATTCCGCGTTGTTGCAGTCTACTCAGCAGTAATTAACTACCGCCCGGGTTCTGCGGGCACTACCGGGTCCCCTCCTTACTGTTACATCCTGAATGTTTCGTTGAGTTCAACGGTGAGCGAGAGCCGAGAGAGAGAGAGAGAGAGAGAGAGAGAGCCGAGAGAGAGAGAGTGTGTGTGTGTGTGTGTGTGTGTCTGTGAGAGAGAGAGAGAGGAGGAGGAAGCTGAGAGAAAGAGGGGTGCATATGCCTACAAGCGAACCTAAAACAGTAGCGTAACAAAGGGGTGGCAGCGATGGGAGTAGTCCATTCTGGGGTGACGCTTTCTTTTGTGTGGTGGCGGAGCAACACCTTTGGATCTGTAATATAAGTTTGTATAGAGGGCAGGAAGTCGAGTGGAGACAGAAAACTCAGAGGCTGCTCCGAGAAGTACACACTCAAGCTAGCGAAAACACGGTAAATGGTACTTTATTTCCCGTTGCTCCAGTTCACTCAGCTGGCAAAAATGAGTAGTACCTGTATTTCAAAGGGCCAGCCTTGTCACACTCTATGTCACGCTGAATTTCCCTGAGAACTATGTTAAGGGTCTAGGTCTATGGAGTGCTCATCCACTTGCACGTTAATTTCACGAGCAGGCTGTTCTCTTGATCGGATCAACTCGAACCCTCGACCTCGTAACCGACGGAGTGCCAGCTAGAAGGCAGGAAGTCGGGTGAGGGCGAAAAACTCAAAAGCTACTGCGGGAAATACACACGCAAGCTAGCTACTACACAACTGAAAACAATAAGTGAAAACATGGTAAATGTTCGGGAGTGACGGCTGGTCGTACCAAGCAGTGTCCACGTTCTTATTATTGATGTGTTTGTTATTATCGTGAAGACGGGTGGCTTTGTAGTATGATATTCGGCTCAAGATCCTAAGGACGTGAGTTCGATTTCCAGCGACGCGTTGTGTCCTTGGGCAAAACACCTTGTTTCACATTGCCACAGTCAACTCACCTGGCAAGAATGAGTTGTACCGGTAATTCAAAGGGCCAGCCTTGTGACATTCTTTGTCACACTGAATCTCCCTGAGGACTACATTTTGGCTATACGTGTCTGTGGAGTGCTCAACCACTTGCACGTTAATTTCACGAGCAGGTTGTTCTGTCGATCGGATTAGCTGCAACGCTCGTCGTCGCAATTGACGGAGTTCCAGTATTGTGAGCTCTCTATGTGCGTGTCTGCTGGTTGTGGGATGATGTTGCTGTTGTTGTTGTTACTGAGACCAGGTCAATAGATCCTTTTTGATATGTATGCATGTATGTACATATGTGCGCGCGCGCTCGTTACACTGATCAACTTTGAAAGCATTTTATACATATCTTTCAGATCATTGCGTAAAATATAATAGGAAATACATCCCTTACAGTGAGGTCGCATAGCTGTGGTTAGAGCATCGGGTTCACAGTCATGAGGTAGTGAGTTCCATTCCCGGACCGGGCTGTGTGCTAAGTTCTTCAGCAAGACACTTTATTTCATGTTGCTCCAGTTCACTCAGCTGTAGAAATGAGTTACGACGTCACTGGTGCCAAGTTGTTTCGGCTTTTGCTTTTATCTTGGACAACGTCGGTGGCGTGGAGAGCGGAGGCTGGTATGCATGGACAACTGCTGATCTTCCAGGAACAATCTTGCCCGGACTTGTGCCTCGGAGGGTAACTTTCTAGGTGAAATTTCGTTGTCATTCATGACCGAAGGGTGACGTTACCCTTTTTTTACATCCCTTACATAAGACATATATAGTCATCGGGTCGAGTATGTTCACATGGTGTACATATATATATATGTATGTGTGTGTGTGTGTGTGTGTTTCTTTATTCTCTTTTACTTGTTTCAATCATTTGACTGCGGCCAGGCTGGAGCACCGCCTTAAAAGGTGTTAGTCGAAGAAATCGATCCCAGAACTTATTCTTTGTAAGTCTATCGGTCACTTTCGCCGTACTGCTAAGTAATGAGGTCATACATACACCAGCATCGGTTGTCAAGCGATGGTGGGCAGACAAACACAGACATACACAAATACATACATGCATTATATATATGTGTGTGTGTGTGCGTGTGTGTGTGTGTGTGTGTGTGCGTGCGTGCATGTATTTACGCCTCTGCCCTGGGGACTTAACTGCTTCCTTCGCTCCTTTTGCTACACTTTTATATCAATGAACTGACTTGAAATTGCATTGTTTCTGTTTTTGCTTGTATTTTTTTTCTTCTTTTTACTTGTTCCAGCCATTTGACAGCGGCCATGCTGGGGCACCGCCTTGAAGAGCTTTTGTCGAACTAATCGACCTCAGGACTTAGTGTTTAAAATCTACTACTTATTCTCCATCGTTCTCTTTTGCCGAATCGCTATGTTACGGAGAAGACACCAATACTGGTTGTCAAGCGGTGGTGGGACGCACCCCACCCACACACAAATATAAATATAATACAGTTCTATATTTAAGAGATGAGGAATTATGTACATTATTTACACTTGACAGATATTTGTCCTCATCTTGTTTGTTGTTAATACAACGTTTCGGCTGATGTACCCTCCAGCCTTCATCAGGTGTCTTGGGGAAATTAACACTTACAACAAACATATAGCAAAATACACACACACACGCTTCACAATATACAAACACACTCACATACACACACACGCACATTTCACTTAGCACTAACATACATACACCCAAATATGTATGTATGAATGTGTGTGTGTGTATATATATATTCGCCATGCTGGACCGCTGAACTCTACACTGTTTTTGTCTCCGTTTTTTTTTTTATTCTCTCTCCATTTCCCCCCTCTTATTCCTTTCCGTTGAAGAGCGTAGGCTCGAAACGTAAAAGACTTTTCCATTGTTCCCGAGCGTCAAATTATTACACCTGCTTGTGGTTCCTACACCTATCTCGGCTTTTATTTTGCTGAAAATTTGAACTATATATACATGAGGGCTTCTTTCAGTTTCCGTCTACCAGATCCACTCACAAGGCTTTGGTCGGCCCAAGGCTATAGTAGAAGACACTTTCCCAAAGTGCCGCTCTCGTAAAAGAGACGCCCGGGCCGGACCGCCTCCCACCCTAGTTACACTATTGCTGTCATGTAAAATGTATAATTATTAGCCAATTACGTGTACTTACTCATTGCATACACACACACACACACACACACACACACACAATTAGCACACAGATACATCAAAAGATGCGCGCACACACACATACATAAACATACACACTCTTCACAAAATATACAAGCACGCGCGCACACACACACACACTTCACAACACATAAAGACTCACAACACACATATAACAAAATACACACACATACACACTTCATAATACACAAACACACTCACACACACTTCACAATATACAAACACATCCACTCACACACGCACTCACATTTCACTTAACACTAACATACATACACCCAGAAACTTCACTTAACACACATACACACACACGCGTGCACACACACACACACACACACACACACACACACACACACACACACATACACACCCGCACATACTTCACAAAACACAAGCGCGTAGCCAAAACGACACATACATGCACAAACACGAGCTAAACAAAAGTATTACAGTAGTAAGGGAAGTACAATTATCTGTGAATGATAATGGATGAGAGAAAGAGAGAAAAACAACAAAAACAACAAAAAATACGAAAAAATTACTTCGATGACGTCAAGATATTGGTATCGATTTTTGTCTGTGTTTGAATGTCTGCGATAACATGTCAGCATTATCAGTCTCTTCAACTGGCTTTCATAAATGTGATACCTCATTTACAGAAGCGGCGCAATATTACAGCTAAGAAGGCCGAACAGAGAAATGTGTGTGTGTATTATTAATTTTTTTCTGTATTTTTAATGACTGTTTTTTTTTTGCTTCTGTTTTATGCCGGCGTGGCTGTGTGGATGAGAAATTCATTTCCTAACCGAATGGTCATGCGTTCAATCCCACTGCGCGGCACATTCGGCACTTGTCTTCCACCATAACCCCGGGCTGACCAAAGCCTTGTCAGTAGATTTGGTAGACAAGGAAACTGAAAGAAGCACATCCCCTGTGTGTGCGCGCGCGCGTGCATGTATATCTATCTATCTATCTATCTAGTGTGAAGTTACATGGCTCAGTGGTTAGAGTATCACGCTCATAATCATGAGGTTGTGAGTTCGATTCCCGGACCAAGCTGTGTGTTGTGTTCTTGAGCAAGGCACTTTATTTCTCGTTTCTTCAGTTCACTCAGCTGTAGAAATGAGTTGCTATGTCACTGGTGCCAAGCTGTATCCGTCTTTGCCTTTCCTTCGGATAACATCGGTGGCGTGGAGAGGGGTGCCCGGACTTGTGCCTTGAAGGGGAATTTTTTAGGTGCAATCTCATGATCATTCATGACCGAAGAGAGTCTTTACCCATTACCCTATACATCTATACCCCCGAAAATCCCTCATATCTCAACAACCACTTGTCCGATTTACACGAAACTTGTTTTATTCCGTTCATATGCACATTTCAAGGGAAACTTAATTCATAGTATTTCCCTATTTTTCACCAGTTTGGCTGGATAACATTGTAAGCAAGCAAGCAAGATTCAAACTCACTTTTAATGTATTATAGATGTGTAGTTTAAAAAATAATTTTTTAAAAGTTGTTCCATATGAAGTGAGTCAGTGATATCTTGATTTCCGGTGCACTTCGAAGACCTCAGCAGTTGAATTTTTGTTTGTCTTACTGGAAAATTTAATCAATAGGAGTGCTCAATGATTCAACAGGTAGTCAGTGCTATCCATTGGATTAAACAACCGGAAGTATGCACATCAAATGTCCTACACACAGAAAACATGGAATATTTACCAAAAGTTACATAGAATAGCTCTTATAAAAAGAAACAAATTAAAAAAATGTATCCCATTACTTCTCCATAAGTGCAGGCTGGTTGCGTCATTGTGTGGTTTGCTTCCTAATCCCATGGTTCCGAGTTCAATCCCAATGTGTGACAATTCGGGCAAGTGTTTGCTACTATAACCGCAGGCCGATCGAAGTCTTGTGAGTGGATTTTGTAGACGGAAACTGAAAGAAGCTCGTCACACAAACACACACACACACACATATACGTTTGTGTGTGAGTGTGCGTGTGTACGCACGTGTATGTATATGTGTCTATGCTTTTCCTCCACCGTTGCTTCACAACTTGGTGATTCGCCAAAAAAGACCTATAGAAGAAGTTATCAGACTTTAAAAAAAATAAGTTTGGTGGGGGGATTCCTTCGACTAAAAATTCTTCAAGGCGATGCCCCAACATGGCTACAGTCAAATGACTAAAACAAGTAAAAAACAAAAGATTAGTAAGCAGAGGTGTCTTAGCAGTATTGTAGGTATTTGAGCAAATCAATGCATTATGCCTTATGGTATATACTGGGTTTAAATTTTGGCACAAGGCCAGCAATTTCGAGAAAGGAGAAAAGTCGACTACATCGACCCCAGTACTCAACTGGTACTTTTTTTATGGACCTCCAAAAGGATAAAAGGTAAAGTCGACATCGACGGAATTTGAACTCAGAACGTAGAGAAGGACAAAGTGCCGGAAAGCATTTCGCCCGGCGTGCTATCGATTGTGCCAGCTCGCCACCTTACTCTGTAAAATCCTCACTGAGAATATCTTTGCCTTTCATCTTCTCGTCGTCGACAAATAAAGTACCGGTCAAGTATTCGGGTGGATATAATCGATTATATCCCTCCTTGTCCTCTTCCATCAGTTTTCTGGCCTTCCACCTTTGTAAGAAAATGTTAATCTATTAATCTTAGGTGATGGACTTAATCCATCGCTGATTTAACCACACCACTTGATTCATGAGTGGCTTAAGTGGAGGCCTCTCTCTAATAAACATTAAGGTCTGGTTTCCGGTCTGCGGGTAACTTAGTCCCTGTAGCGAAGCTAGGGGGCGCGATGGGGGCGGCACTTTTGGATTTATTGTATAAGACTGTATAGGACGTAAAGCCCGGAGTTAAAGGGCTAATTCAAGGACTGCCTTCGGCAGTACACGATCTAGTTACACCGCTGCTTGTTCCATTCCTTCTACTTGTCTGGAGTTCCTGAAAATAGTCAAGGTACAAAATCGTTTGAAAAGTAAGCTGGCCTATACTGAAAGATAGTCCAGCCGTGACCAATGGATGGATGGATGGATGGATGGATGGATGAATGGATACTATGAATCGAAAGTAATTTAGCTTCTAGGAACAAAGAGTACCTAGACAAGTATAAAAATAGCAGCCAAAATCTCCTTCAAATTACTCCGAACCGTATTTAGAATACTGTGATAGACACATCAGGTAATGCAGTTCCAGATACACTATGATCGGAGGAAAAATAGATTGGACTGGCATGGTTGGCTTACTTTTCATCATAGGTCTGCTGCTTGCCGGATTGGGACGAACAGGTACTTAACATCACGACATCGACGACTACAACCACCACCACCGCCACCACCACCACCACAACTACATCCATGACTAACACCGCCACCAACAAAAACAACAATAACACCACCACCAACAACACCACCATCACCACAACCACTACTCATATCACTACTCCCGCTCCCCCTTCACCACTACCAACAACAACAATTGTTAGTTGGTAACATCATACAATTAGGAGATTCTAAAAACCGTTGCCATTTAATTTCTTGTGAACATTGCCATAGAGACGCTAAATGTATTTTGTTCTTTTTTTTTTTAACGTCAAAAGCGTTGAAATAAAGTCAACCAAAAACAAAAAAATAATAAGAAAAAGAAAGAAAAAGAAAAAAAGAAAGTAAAGAAAAGGAAAAAAAAACATAATCTTCAAGATGTCACTGCTAAACGGGCAATGGTGTCCACTGAGGATATTTGGGTGATGTTTAAAACAACAAAAAACTTATTAAATTATGCTCAGGTGTTTGTGTGGCCAATCCTTGTCTGGTAAACGCGTTTATATAACGCGTCGGATTCCTATGGCCGGGATCTATGTGCTGTTAAATGAGGGTATAACAGTGAAATCATGGGCCTCGGACGAAATAATGCCCAGGGACAAGTTACTGGAAGTCTTAAAGGATGGCTACGATGGATTACTGTGTACCATCGCAGAAAGCGTCAGCACGGAGATCCTAGATGCAGCCGGTAAATAACATATTTATCCTCAATATATTTCTTTGTTATAGTGTCCATCCGTTATTGTTTTTGTTCTCACGTTCTCACTTAAGGTCGCTCTGAACTCTAGGGTCTTACAAGCAGCGAGTTTTAGTTTTACAGAGTACTTCCGGCAAAACCACCTCGTGAAGATACATTCCCCAGGCTGACATAAGCAGCAGCAGAATAACAGATAATATTCACACCTGAAGACTTTCTTAACATTGGAAATAATGTGGAATCTTTCGTTAAGCTTTGATAATGCTTTATTAGATTTAAACAGAATCCTTGCTTTGGGGAATTTTCCATCATTGGCTTTTTACAAACAAATGCCACGCATGGACGAGTTTGTGTTGATACCTACATCATCTGGTCTGCAATTTTTAAAATTTTTAATTCAGAATTTCTCATCCGCATTTCACTCATCATTCTTCCTTCATAATCTTCTTATTCTTTTTTCTACTGGAGATATGGATAATATGTATATATCTGAGTGAAGGCGTGTGGCTTAGTGGTTCTGGTATTCGGCCCACGATCGCAAGGTCGTGAGTTCAATTCCCGGCGACGCGTTGTGTCCTTGAGCAAGACACTTTATTTCACGTTGCTCCAGTCCACTCAGCTGGCAAAAATGAATAGCACCTGTATTTCAAAGGGCCTGTCTTGACACTCTCTGTGTCACGCTGAATATCCCCGATAACTACGTTAGGGGTACATGTGTCTGTGGATTGCTCAGCCACTTGCACGTTAATTTCACGAGCAGGCTGTTTCCGTTGATCGGATCAACTGGAACCCTCGTCGTCGTAACCTATAGAGTACCAGTATATATCTGAATCTACTGTGATTCCATTCTTGGATCGATTATCATTCAGTCCTAAGTACTCGAACGTTCTATTCTCATGATTGTTCCACTTCAAACTCCTTTCTCATTACTGTATTCATCTTCTCAAACATTTCATTTCCACAGAATACAAAATCATCCGCCATCATTGCCTAGAATACCCATCAGTTTCCTCCATACACTATATCAGAGAAATAAAGCAATATCATAAACACCCACAACTCGCTCTACTTTGATCAGTATAAAACTGACCTTATACAATGACCAAAGTGAATCATTCAACCCATGCATACATCTATTCAGTTTCAGATACGGCCTAAGGAACACCTCTCTCCTGTATATCGCCCTACAAAAATGTTGTGGTGAAATCAAAAGTCTGCCCTCACCAATTCATAACTGGTACACTTAGCATTATTAAGCGCATGTCTGATCATATCATTACGTTTCAGGACAGCTGACAAATCAAGCAGAACCGAGTGTGTGGTAACAATAGAGCTAAATACAAATTCACATATACAATGTCCTGAGTAATTCTGGTGTATTTTTTGCACTAGTAACCCAATGGAGGGCTGTCTTTGGTCCACATTTCCCATCTTCTAATGTTTGCTGCACTGCTTCCGTCACTAACAAGTTCTGTCGCTCTACAATGCCATTTTTCAAACGGACTGTCTGCGGCAGTAGCACAAGTTTCAATGTTAAATTTTGCATTCATTTGCTTCTAATAATCAATGTTAAACTCATCCACATTGATTACTTAAAAAGAAAAAAAAATTACGACTAGTAATTCTAAAATGAGATTTTTTTTTTATTTGTTTCAGTCATTTGACTGCGGCCATGCTGGAGCACCACCTTTAGTCGAGCAAATCGACCCCAGGACTTATTCTTTGTAAGCCTAGTACTTGTTCTATCGGTCTCTTTTGCCGAACCGCTAAGTTACGGGGACGTAAAAACACCAGCATCGGTTGTCAAGCGATGTTGGGGGGACAAACACA
>NC_068992.1:22010710-22011649 GCF_001194135.2 Octopus bimaculoides
TATATCCACAATAAAAATATATTCCAAATAATCTTCACTATTTTCTTTATTTTGATTACACTTGTAGCAGAGAATCTAAATCTGGCATCAGACAGATGCAGACTACAGGATATTTTATCAATGCGCTTCGTCACGTCAAGACAAACAACGATAGAGTTTCCTTCCGAAGAGATAATCTCACCGCTGGTCTCACTGGAGATCTTCTAAACTTGTGAAAAATCTGACAATTTTTTATCTGTTTTTTTTTTTTTACTAATTGTCAGTCATTAAACTGCGGCCATGCTGGGGCACCACCTTGAAGAATTTTTTGTCAAATGAATCGATCCCAGCACTTAATTTTTAAAGCCTGGTACTTATTGTATCAGTCTGTTTTGCTGAACTGCTAAGTTAATGGGACGTAAACACACAAACACCGGTTGTCAAGAGGTGGTGAAGGAGAAAAACACAGACAAAAAGACACAAGCACGCGCGCGCGCGTGTGTCTATATGTATATATATATATATATATATACGATGGGTTTCTTTCAGTTTGTGTCTACCAAATCCATTCACTAAATTTTGGTTGGTCCGAGGTTATAGTAAAAGGCCTTTTCCCAAGGTGCCACGCAGTGGGATCGAACACAGAACCATGTGGTTGAGAAAGCAACCCCCTTACCATATAGCAACACTTCATAATTCCAAAAATTCATAATTCTTGATGTTTTATTCTTCCGATCTAAGAACACCAATTTTTCTTTAAAGCAGTGTTTCTCAACAGGAGTCCATAAGATCCTTAGGAGCCGATAAGGTCCTTAGGGGTCCATATTGCTCTTAAGGGTCAACATAAGATTTTGGTGTAAGAATTTATGGTGCTATTAAGTTAGACATGGCCTGGACCAATCTTTGGTCAAAGCATCTAAGTGTATATATATATATTTTTTTTTTTTTTTTTTTTTTTTT
>NC_068992.1:22011898-22013590 GCF_001194135.2 Octopus bimaculoides
GAACACCAATTTTTCTTTAAAGCAGTGTTTCTCAACAGGAGTCCATAAGATCCTTAGGAGCCGATAAGGTCCTTAGGGGTCCATATTGCTCTTAAGGGTCAACATAAGATTTTGGTGTAAGAATTTATGGTGCTATTAAGTTAGACATGGCCTGGACCAATCTTTGGTCAAAGCATCTAAGTGTATATATATATGTAAGGGTGTTCGGGTTGAATTTGATGGTTTTTTTGTCTCCTTTTCTCAGGAATGGCTTGATGTACCAGTGAACTGTTGGCCGCGGTGGGCAGCATAAAGATTAAAGTTGTAGTTAAGGAAAAGTTAGCTGATATGGAGGACTGGAAGCCATCTGAATATTGGAAAAGAGTTACCTGTATTACGATGATACGCGCCAGATATCAAAATGCCAACATTATTATGACTGCTGCTCAATGTTCTGTGAACTCTGTAAAAGCTGTAAATCGCAATAGGAATAGCTGCGATGGATACGAAGTCGTGGCCAGCAGGAAGGAACACAACAGGCCTTCTGACTGTCTGCATATCAGAATTCATCCAACAACTGCAAGACAAGAAACTTTGGCTTAACTAAGACAGCTATGTGAAGCTCTTGGGGCTGTTGGTTGTAAAACCCTCCCTGGAGAGCCATATGTGTGGCAGTGGGATTCGGCTCTTTAAAATACCTCCGAAGAGATTCTGAAGTGTTCGTCGGAGAATTTCTACGATTCCACCTGCTCCAGTTTCTAACCTCGTAATTGTTATTCCATAGATTGCTATGTGTGAGGCGCAGTTTAGAAAGACACTTACCGCTCTGCCTGCAATTCCAAGGCCGAACTGGTTTCCCAAGATCAAGGAGGTGTTCGAAGACCTTCACAGAGACCCAGTGAAGAACGCACGCATCGGGTTCCGGAGCTGTCTTGAGGCCATGGTGGAAGCTGAGGGCAGTTACTTTGAGTAAACTGCTATCAACCAACCATAATCTAGTTGGTATTTTTTTTTTCAAAATACTTTTAAGGGCATATCGTGTTTTCTTTTCCTTTGCAAACTCTCAAGTTTAGCTCAAAACCCTATATATATATACGCTGGATTGGTCTGTTAAGACGTCCTACCCACCCCTGGCGACAATGGCTATTAGTGAATTAGAACTATGCAGACACAAAGATCGGTTAAATGCTATGTTTTGTCTGTTTAATTATTTGTGTCTAGTTTTCCTTTTTTCTTATTGTTTTATCATTTTTTTCTCACCAATGTTGCAGATGTAATACTGATGCGATGTAATATACCTAATGTATCATATCATAGTATATCCGACAATAGTATAAAAGTTTTGTTTGGTAAAGCGGAGATGAAACAATTGAAGTGTTATGCAATAAAGCACGTTTGCTCAATCCAATCTCGCTTGTTTACACTTTTATATTTGAAGCCATAAGCTTTAAACTTATATAAAAATACCATTATTATTATTATTTACAGGATTACAATGTTGGCGCCGTATAAAAAAAACCATTCGCACCGAAACAGGAGTGGCTATGTGGTAAGTAGCTTGCCTACCAACCACATAGTTCCGGGTTCAGTCCCACTGCTTGGCACCTTGGGCAAGTGTCTTCTACTATAGCCTCGGGCCGACCAATGCCTTGTGAGTGGATTTGGTAGGCGGAAACTGAAAGAAGCCCGTTGTATATATGTATGTATATATAT
>NC_068992.1:22013964-22018541 GCF_001194135.2 Octopus bimaculoides
TATATATATATATATATATATATATATCATATTCTTTTATTCTTTTGTTTGTTTCAGTCATTTGACTGCGACCATGCCGGAGCACCGTCTTGAAGGGTTTCAGTTGAAGAAATCAACCCCGGCACTTATTTTCTAAGCCTAGTACTTATTCTATCGGTCTGTTTTGTTGAACGGCTAAGTTACGGGGACGCAAACACATCAACACCGATTGTCAAGCGGTGATGGGGGGGACAAACACAGACACAAAGACACGCAACATATACAACACACACACACAAATTGTAAAGTGACTTTATGGACACCTTGTATATATGTGTGTGTGTGTGTGTGTGTGTGTGTGTGTGTGTGTGTGTGTGTAATGTAGGTTAAGTATAAAGAATGACTTGCCGAGTACCGCTTTCGTACTCGGTTGAAGTGACCACCAAATGTGTACAAGAATGTAATCGTTTACTTAACACATGGGAAAGATAAGCATGCATTTTCAAAGAACCATGAAGTAGTGAAGATGGAAATTTATCATGAAGAAGTAGACAATCGGTTATTCTTGCGTGCAATATACGAGGGGTGCCAAACGTTCCAGGCTTTGGATAAAAGAAAATAGAGGAGGATCAGTTAATTCTGATTTTATCAACATATTCCCCTCTCAGACTCACACACTTATTGCAGCGGTCCTTCAGTTTTTCTAAGCCCTGTAAAAGAACTCGGAAGGTTGTACCTCCAGCTAGGACTTTCGCAATACCCTTAAAGCCAAGGACTTTTCTGCACTCCCTCGTACATACATGTGTGTGTGGGGGAGTATATATATTTGGGTTTTACAGAAAAACAAAAGGCGGAGACAGGTGTATAAACAACAAACAGGTGTATTAGTTTAACGTTCGGGAAGGTGGGAAAGTCTTTTACGTTTCGAGTGTACGCTCTTCAACAGAAAGGAACACGAGGAAATAAACAGAGAGAGAGAGAGAGAGAGAGAGAATTTTAAAAAAAAGCTTTAGGGACTAGCAGTCAGGGTTGCTAAAAAGTTCCTGGCTTTGGTTAAAAGAAAATACAAGAGGATCAGTTAATTATGATTTTATTCATCATATTCCGCTCTCAGATTCACACACTTATGGCATCGGTCCTTCAGTTTTTCTAAGCCCTATAAAAGAACTCGGAAGGTTGAACTTCCAACCAGGGCTTTAGTGATGCCCTTAAATCCAGGTACTTTTCAGCACCCCTTCGTATATGCTCCACCGGATATGGTTATAAAGTATGCAAACTGTGATGTGCACAAAATTTTAAGGCACTTTTCTCCTACACTGATCGTATTGACAAATTCCAATACTTGGCATCAAATCTCTTTGTAATCAGTATCACTTTTATGTTGGGTTCCATTCATTCACGATTGTGATTCTGCTTTTGGATCCAAGCGTTTCTAATTAATGGACATGAGTGCTACATGGATGTCTTTTAAGAGCTTGTTGCTGTTGCTGTTGTTGTTGTTGTTGTACTTATTTTATTGACGCCAGAAGGATGAAAAGTAAAGTTGACCTCGCTGGCATTCGAACACAAAACGTAAAAAGCGGCTATATGCATTTTGTCCAGCGTGCTAACGGTTCTGCTAGCTCACTACTTTAACTTCCCAAATTTTGGCACAAGGCCAGAAGTTACGAGAGAATGGATAAGTCGATTACATCGACCCCCATTTTCCAAACACACAGACAAAACGACTCAGACGAGCGACTACGATAACCCTGCTTCGCTTCTGCGCGCAGGGTTAATAATACTAGCGGTCACTCGGCCTTCGCCCGTTCTGTACTGTACTCAAATGTATCCATAAGGCATCTATAGTAATGCCCATGTGTCAGATCGTAGTTAAAGGCTACTAGTCGCCACTCTTCACGAGAAAAATAACTAAATTCCAACCTGACATGTCATTGCTCTGACGTTTCCTGTTCTCTTGGAGCGAGCATTCCTGGCTGCATTACTTTGAAGTTGTTCTGTTAATGCCTGTTCTTTTAAGTGGGCTTGCCTATCGGCTTGAGACTCCAATCTCCGTCTGGTGTCTCTTGTTCCCTCAAGCGGGCTTACCTGGTTGTTCCAAACTGAAGTTATATTTCTCGTTGCGCTTGTGTCTCTACGGCATTCCGTTGTCTCTGAGAATGGAGCTTGTCCTGCCTTTCCTGTTGTCTTTCCCTAGCCCTTCGATTTCTGGAGCGTCGAGTTTCAGATGATTGAAACGTATTGTTGTCTTCTAAGCATAATACTGAATGCTGTAAATCAAAATATCTAAAAAAAAAATAATAAATAAAATAAAAAATATATCCTGTAACATTCAATTCATTCTTTGTTTCTAAATTCACTCATGCGGCTTTATTTCATCCAACTACCAAGCTGCATGAACATTTGTCCAGTATAACAATTATAACTTTTATAGATATCACCAAACTTCACTTCAAAAAACGAAAACACGATTGCTTCGAACCATAGCACATGTAACACAAGGAATGTTCAAATAACGATATAGTTGAAGATTATCTATCTATCTATCTATCTATCTATCTATCTATCTATCTATTTATCTATCTATCTATCTATACATACATACTTACATACAAACCGATTTGTACAGTATCACACCTGATCTTACCAATCGGTTTCGCACTTGGGATTCAGCGGAGTATTAACAGCTCGATTATGTAACTGTGCGCTCTTCAGAGTGTCCAATAACACTATCCGTATCACGTCCTCACTTTGTTGTTTATTTTGTTATTGTTTTTTTGAACTTATATATATATATATATATATATACATACATAGGGATGCCCCTTGAGTTGTCCTTAGAAAGCTAGATGTTCCCGAAAAGATGCTTAATATCATCATTTCTTTCATCAAGGGATGATGGCTTCTGTTAGATCTAGCGGGTACATGTCGGATTCATTCACAGTCTCAAATAGGACAAAACAAGGTTATGTTCTTGCACGACTCTTATTTGCCTTGTATTTCTCCGCCATGTTGAAAACAGCGTTCGTGAGTATTAAAGAAGAAGTATAGTTTAAGTACAGAACCGGTGATGGCTTGTTCAACCAACACTTCTTCAAAGCAAAAGCTAAGACTTTGGTGCAAACAGTTCTATATTTTCTCTTCGAAGACGATTGTCCACTTGCATGTCTTGAGGACATGCAATGGATTCGCGTGCATCGAAGGCTTCTGGTATGACCATCAGCATCCAGAAAACTGAGCTTGTCCATCAGCCCTTTTGTGGTCATCTTCCCACTGTTGCCCCTTCTGTATATGTTGATAGGAAAGCATTAAAAGCTGCTTCCTCCTTCACTTATCCTGGTTCCAGTGTGTCCAATAATGCTAAGGTGGATATAGAAATTGAGTCCAGAATCGGGAAGGCTAATTCCATTTTCGGTAAGCTTTGGAACAGCCACGACGTATCGTTGAAGGTGAAAGTCAATGTTTATAGGTCAGTGGTTTTGACAATATTGCATTACGGTGCTGAATCTTAGACCCTGTACCAAAAAGCACATCAACCAGTGTGACATTTTTTATGTGCAATGCTTGCGTAATTCTCCATAAAACCGAGTGACTATATTCGTTACAGTGAGATGCTAACAAAATGTAACATATCAGATATTGAAGCCATCCACATCAAATTACAGCTTAGATGGTCAAGTCATGTCTCACGTATGAGTGACATCAGAATTCCGAAGCAACTTCAAGACAAACTAAAAGACAATCTCAAATGATACACATCTCCTTCTCTTCCTGGGAAAACAAAGCATCAGAACACAGGACCTGGTGTCAGTCCTGCTTCTCTACAGTTCAAAGATTTGAGCAAATTCGACTCCAACATCAGGACCAACTTTATGCAAGCATGAAGGCTCGCCGACAAAACGCTGCTCCTCTTATGTAGTTTTGTCGCACGAACTAAAGCAGGTGTTGCCGTCCACCCAAGAAAACACATAGTGAATGATCCACAAGCACTCGAGCAAATTGAGTCCTCAACTTGATCCCTTTGCCAAAAGGTTTGCAAGGCCTCAAGAGATACATTCGTGTCCATAGAACATGATCAACGCTTTATTTTACTGAATCCTCATCTGTCGTTCACTTCGAGAGAATCCATCATACATACATTTATATATATATATATATATGTGTGTGTGTGTGTGTGTGCATGTGTGGTTAATGGATAATAAAACGAATGGTTTATACCTGGTAGCTTATCATGAAAGACGGAAGATGAAATCTATGCTAGATGTGTGGAAACAATTGTCGTGATTAATAATGAATTCTCGTATATTCCATCTTCCGTCTTTCATTTGGCATAAATATATGTGTGTATATATATACATATACGTATATATGTATACCCCCCCTCGTCCCCCTTACATTATATCCATTATTCTCTTGTTATTAGACTTACTTTTTTCTACTTTTTATCTCACCACTACCTACACGCACAAATACCCACACACCTTACATATATACCGCCCACATACATGACAAACATACATACGCGCCCTCACACACACATAGCCGAACGCACATATATACACACACACACCCATATATACGCGCACGCCTACATACAC
>NC_068992.1:22020134-22022114 GCF_001194135.2 Octopus bimaculoides
TATATGACGGGCTTCTTTCAGTTTCCGTCTACCAAATCCACTCACAAGGTTTTGGTCGGCCCGAGGTTATAGTAGAAGACACCTGCCCAAGGTGCCACGCAGTGGGACTGAGCCCAGAACCATGTGGTTGGTAAGCAAGCTACTTACCACACAGCCACTCCTGCGCCTGTGTGTATATATGTGTATATAAATAACGATTTATATACACATATCTATATCTACCTATTGATGTGCATACATATACATACGTTTGCATGTGAGTGCATGAATGTGTGTGGGTGCGCGCATGTTGGTTTTACATTTTGTAGACTTAATTTGCCTTCATTCATGATTGTCACTCACTCCCACTCCGTTTGTTGTTTTAGCTTTCTCTTCCTATCGTATTGACAGTGTCCATAATTTATCTTTACAGCTTCCACACTTCTGAACTTTAAATTGTAACGGTAATTTATTCCCCACCCTCAAGGATCAAATTAGTTAAAAACACGCAACAAAACTAACCTATTTTATTTAGTGAATATAACGGTCAACGTACAATGCTCTGGCGGAGGTAACGAATACGTACATCACCCATTTTCGGCGTAACAAAAATCCTAACCCTAACCTTAATCCTAACCCTAAAAATTAACCCTAAGCCCTAACCGTAACCCTAATCACCGGGTGTACGTATTCTTTACTTTCGTCCAATGCTCTTTTATAAGTATACTTTTTATAAGATTAGTTTCAACGCATGATTTCTTATCGACATTCTTCCTTTGTACTGTCCCTTCTACATTTTGTCCATTGTGGTTAATAAAAAAATTCATTTTTCCAAAACAAATTCAAAAATAAAACAAATAGATTTCATAAAGCTATCGGTTTCCGTTAATAAAGCGTTTTGACAAACGCAGCGTTTTGACATCGTGAAATGAAACAAAAATTGTCACTTTTCGAATTCAAAATATTTAGAGAAGTGTTTCGTTTTTTATTGCTAAACTGTTTTATTGCTAAACAATGTCCAAGATCTACGTGACACGAAAAATACCCGAACCTGGAGTAAAACTGATGCGTGATAAAGGATATCAACTGGATTTTTGGGACTCCGACGAAGCTATCCCACATAAAGAACTTGTTAAGAATTTGAAGAAAAAATATGACGGCTTATATTGTATGCTCACAGATACTATTGATAAAGCTGTGCTGGATGCTGCAGGTAAAAATAGTTTCCTATATCCATTAAAAATTCTTTTTGGTCTAGTATTTTAATATCTTTGTTAATATCTCCAAGTGAACTTTAAACGAGAAAACGCCCTCTGATCAGAATGCATTCCAGCCGTAATGATCCATAAATGGCAAGACTACCGTTTTGGTACTTTCTCCACACCTTGCCGAATTTGGTTCTTCACAACACCATGTTCTAATGATATTTTGCCGAAATTTTCGAAGTGAGCCGAAATTCCAATTCTCTCTCTCTCTCTCACACACATACATAGACGCATATATACATATAGGAAATAGTGGCACAAGGCACCAATGTTTGCTGGAAATAGCAGTCGATAACCTTACGACACTATGACTTGTCGCATTCAAAATATATGGGGAAGGGTTTCGCCTTTATTGCTAAACAGTTCAAAGTCCAATATGAAGATCTACGCGACACGAAAAGTACCCGAGCCTGGGGCGAAACTAATGCGTGATAAAGGATATGAATTGCATTTTTGGGACTCCGACGAAGTTATCCCACGTAAAGAACTTGTTAAGAATATGAAGAAAAAATATGACGGCTTATATTGTATGCTCACAGATACTATTGATAAAGCTGTGCTGGATGCTGCAGGTAAAAATAGCTTCCTATGTCCATTAAAAAAAATTTTTTTAGTCTAATATTTTAATATCTTTGTTAATATCTCCAAGTGAACTTTGAACGAGAAAACGCCTTCTGATCAGAACGCATTCCAGCCATAATGATCCATAAATGGCAGGACTACCGTTTTGGTACTT
>NC_068992.1:22022892-22023663 GCF_001194135.2 Octopus bimaculoides
CCCTAACCCTAACCCTAACCCTAACTCTAACCCTAACCCTAACTCTAACCCTAACCCTAGGGTTAGAGTTAGGGTTAGGGTTAGGGTTAAAGCAAATTTAAAATGAAAAAAGCAAATAAAACGAAGAATCGTTTGTTTATGTAGTCGGCACTTAATGTATATCGACTGAATGGACGTCAGTGATTGGTTGAAATTATCGAAATAAGACAATTTTTTACATGAAATAAATTCGAATACAAAAATATTTTTCTGTTCTATAACACAAAATAGATAAGTATACGAAGTTTGAAAGTCTTTCCGTACCAAAAACACTACGTAAAACATTAATGAAAAATGTGGCCCCCGTTTTAAAAAAGATCCTAATAATTTACATGGAAGGTTATTGTTTTCGCAGCGACAACGATCTTCTTATGACGTACCAGTTAAAAGCAAGCTTTTGTACTTCTTGCAGGAATGGTAAGCCAGGTGTCATTCTCAAATAATTTTCAGTTCCTTTCGTCATCATCATCATCATTTTATTCTTCTTATTATGGCTTTACGTTCTGAGTTCAAATTCTGCCGTGGTCGACTTTGCCATTCATCTTTTCGGGGTCGATGAAATAAGTACCAGTTACGCACTGGGTTCGATGTAATCGACTTATCCCCCCCACCAAATTGCTAGCCTTGTGCCCCACCCCCAAATTTGAAACCATAATTATTATTATTATTATTATTATTATTATTATTATTATTATTATTATTATTATTATTATTATTATTATTATTATTATT
>NC_068992.1:22029954-22032406 GCF_001194135.2 Octopus bimaculoides
GCAAGTGAATTTCTGCAACACATGGGAAGTTAGCAGTGCGATGGACCGGCGTCCTATTCTGGGCCCAGGAGAAGATGTGTTGTAATCTCAGCCACTTGTATGTAATGAAAACCGGATTACTCTCCGGCCTTCTGAATCCTCGTTGATTCATTACAAACCCAAGTATATTATATTGGCTTCAAATTTTGGCACAAGAGAAGCAAATTCGGGGAAAGGGTAAGTCGCTTACATCGACCCAGTGCATAACTGGTACTTATTTTTATCGAGCCCGAAATGATGAAAGGCAAAGTCGGCCTCGGCGGAATTTGAACTCAGAACGTAGCGGCGGACGAAATGCTGCTCAGTCCTAAACAGGGCTGTGGAGTCGGAATCGGAGTCATGGAGTCGGAGGCAGAAACAATTAAGGGGAAACTGGATTCGGAGTCTGTAAAACTATACGGACTCCGGCTCCGACTCGCAATATCTTTATTCTTTAATATAAACTACTTATATAGGCCTACTCAAAGTACAATCGTATGCATATGCTTTATGAGATATGTAGACCACAAACACTTTATTGCATAAAGAGGAGTCAGAGTCGGAGTCGGCGGTGCCAATGGTAGAGGAGTCGGAGTCGAAGTTTTTTGTTTCGATTCCACAGCTCTGGTCCTAAAAATACTATAGTCACTAGGCAGATCGAACGAGTTTGTTTTTAATTTGTTGGGTGGGTATACGTCTCAATGGCGAGCAACTGCTAGCTGTGACATCACGAATTAAAGCAGGAGCTTCTATGAGGGACTTGAACGAAGTAGAAGCCAAATCTTTTTCAGTTTCAAACCATACTTTATCGCCATGGAAAACGACATTCCTTAAACGAAAACTAAACAGTCTAACATCGAATGTTTTCTATCATATGTCTGCTCACGATCGGTCAGAGCTAGTTGGAGCCAAACAAACAACAAACAACGAGCGCTTGCTGAGACAAGACAACATGTGAGCGTCTACAGAATTGTTCGACCTGTTAGAAATAGTTGCCAAACTCATGTAAGTCTCTATCGTCTTAAAAAGGAAAAAGGAAACGGTCAAGTTAGATAATATAAAAGAAAAAAAAATTAGGCGGGATGGTTTTGGCTAGAATATCTTTCATCTGAGGTTTCCTGGATCAGAGATGAACTGGGGTTAAACAACACCCCCCTCCTACTATTAATACTACTTATACCGCCGCCACCACCACCGCTACACTTAATACTACTACTACTACTACTACTACTACTACTACTACTACTACATCCTGTGTTACCGAGGAACTAGAAATAGAACTAAATCAAAGTATTTTAAAATGTCATTGAAAATATTAAGACGTCGAACGTTTTTGCTAATTAAAGAAAAATGAAAAGACTTCCGGTTTCTCGGTTGCCATGTTAATGAGGGTGGAATGTTTCAATTCTTTGTGCGTTGCAACCATTTGTGAGTCTGTTTCAATAATTATTAGTTAGAAATGTGAGGCGAAGAGCTGGTAGAAATTGCATGGAAGCTAGTCCAATGGACTGTTCCTGTTTTCTCACAAAAGTAAAATTTGTATTTCATCCCCTGCCCGGGGACGATACAGTTATATACTGAGGGCTGAATCACTTGATCATAAACCTATTTTATAAAAATTAACATCACACCCCGAAGAAAAAAAAAGTTTCTTTAGTTAAAGAACCTTTCTTTGAGACGAATTATTTCCACAAATATTTTCTTCTTTCTACTATACCTATAGGTAGGTAGAAGGCTACTTAAAAAAATAGATCCAAAGGAAATATACCCCAACTGTGGATGACACCAGGTAGCCCAAATCCGTGCAAGTGCTTTACTCAACACATCAGCACACTAATTAACGTATACTCATTAGTCCAAAATATTACACACACACACATATTTATTATGTATGATGTTGCTGGTGATACTGTTGATGGTGACACGCTGGTCGTGTTCTTGGTGATGATACTGGTGAAGTACTTGTAGTTGGTCACGCTTTTTGTTTTGTTGGTGGTTTTGGCGCTGGTGATATCACTTGTACTAGTGTAGGTTGGTGTTGGTGATGATGATATTGCTGGTGATGTTTATTGAACACTCCCTTGTACTGGATCTGGTTATATCTTGGGGGTATATATCTTGGGTTCAGTCCCACTGCGTGGCACCTTGGCCAAGTGTCTTCTACTATAGCCTCGGGCCGACCAAAGCCTTGTGAGTGGATTTGGTAGACGGAAACTGAAAGAAGCCTGTCGTATATGTATATATATATGAACTTTATACCCTCCGGCTGCACCTCTCCTACCCACGGATTACACTGGACCCATCTTCTGATTGGAAATCGCTTCAATATACCACGACGTCTAAAAAACTTTTGAACTTTTCCACTTTTGTAAACCTCCTTTATCATCCTTTTTTTCTCCTTGTCTCCGTATTCTTTCTGTTGAAGAGCGTAGCT
>NC_068992.1:22032762-22035671 GCF_001194135.2 Octopus bimaculoides
GTGGTACATTAATTAATGTTTGAACATGTCACTCTGGCCGAAAATTTAAAATAATCAAAAAAATGTTGAATTTTATTTTGTTTTTAAATCTTCAAAACCGAATTTTCTTTTTTCTTTCGTTTTTTTTTTTTTTATTAAAAGAAAATAATAATAATAATAAATGGTAATTGGAATTGTTTATTGACAGTCTCTGTGTTTTTTACAAGTGAATTAGCGATACCAAACTCTTTGGTGAAGGCAGCAATATAATACCACATACTTATTACTCTCTCTGCAGTCGGGTCAATAGGTTGAACAATTCTTTAGAAGATGCCGCAGGCAATCTACGCTCAAACTAAAATCGCACATTTGATGTTTCGTTCAACGTATATCTCTTGTGTCTCAAAAAGTAATTATTAGTTTATCAAGATCTGTGTTGTTGTTTTGTTGTTGTTATTATTATGTTGCACTTTTTTTTGCAAATCTGATTGAACTGACAATATATTTTCCTAAAGCCGAATGCAATATTAAATTGAGTTCACCAAAATTTCTGTCTGTGTCACCTTTTTTGTTCTTTTGTTTTTAATGTTTTTTCTCTTTTAGTACTTATGATGGGGCAACACTCTGAAGGGTTTCAATCACCACAAATCGACCCTTTAAAAAAAAAAAAAAAAAATTTGGTATTATTCTATAGCTCTTTTTTGCTCAACTGATAGCTTAAGGAAACGTAAACAAACCAACACTGGTTGTCAAGCGGTGTTGGAGACACAAACACAAAGACAAGCACGCACACTCACACACACAAAGTACACACACATATATACGACAGGCTTCCACACAGTCTCCGTCTGTCAACTTCACTCACAAGGTATTGGTTAGTCCGAGGCTATAGTTGAACACGAAACAACGCGGTTGTAAGACCAGCTTCTTGGCTACACACCCATGCCTTACACACACACACACACACACACACAAAACCACATGCACACGCACACACACATTAATTGATTTTTATCTTTTCTGGTGTCATTTCTTTTTCTTTTTGTACAGGATCGCAACTGAAGGCTGTGTGCACTATGTCAGTCGGCTATGAACATCTTGATTTGGAAGAAATTAAAAAGCGAAACATTGTTGCAGCAAACTGCAGCACAGTTTCCAGTGATTGTGTCTCAGAGTTCGCTCTGGGGCTGATGTTAATTGCGGCCAGACGGATGATTGAAGGTAATTTCGATGTATTATTATTATAATTATAGTTATCATTATCATTATTATCATTATTATTATTATTGAGTGAGAGAGCAGTGCATGCCATCAAAGTGACACTGGGGTAAAATATACGAAGCCCTGCATACCCATCATGACTACCTGTCTGATAAGGGTACACCAGGCACATGCATCACAACCATATGTGCGCGACATGGTGATCTCATATCAAGATAAACAGAACATGACCGTAGTCCACACTGCGAAATGATCTGTTCTAGGTCATTGGGTTAAAGTAAAGGTTATATTGATAAAGAAACGTCGATTTTAAGTAGCGTTTTACGATTTAGCGCCCTTCCTGACTCCTGTCCTTTTAGCGGCTTCCTATGACTCAGAGAAATACAGATGTAGTTATTCTAAAAGCCAGGACACACATGTCGGCATTTCTTTTTATGATAGAGGCGTCAAATCCGCGGTATTTTGGGGAAAGAGAGTGAGAGGCGAATAACTCAATTACATCGATCACAATGCTTAACTGGTACTTATTTTATCGACCCGAAAGGATAAAAGGCAAAGTCGACCTCGGTGGAATTTGAACTCAGAACGTGAAAACGGAAGAAATGCTGCTAAGCATAATGCTACCCGGTGTGCTAACGTTTCTGCCAGCTCGCCGCGATGATGATGATGATGATGATGATGATGATGATGATGATGATGATGATGATGATGATGATGATGATGATGATGATGATGATGATGATGATGATGATGGTGGTGGTGGTGGTGATGGTGGTGATGATGATGATGATGATGATGATGATGATGATGATGATGATTTATTTCTTTATTGCCTACAAGGGGCTAAACATAGAGGGGACAAACAAGGACAGACAACCCTTTGTCGATTACATCGACCCCCAGTACGTAACTGGTTCTTAATTTATCGACCTCGAAAGGATGAAAGGCAAAGTCGACCTCGTAGGAATTTGAATAATAATAATAATTTTGGCACAAAGCCAGCAATTTCGGGGGCGAGGAAAGTCGATTACATCGACCCCAGAGTTCAGCTAGTACTTATTTTATTGACCCCGAAAGGGATGAAATACAAAGTCGACCTCGGAAGAATTTGAACTTAGAACTTAGCGACGGACGAAATGCCGCTAAGCATTTTTCCCGACATGCACTAGCATAGCTGGATGGAGTGCGTCACTTTTGCGTCTGCTGAAGGCTATGTGAGGGGTCCGGAGACAAGAGGGGTTTTTTGAGGGGTCCGGGGGCAAGAAACAGAAGGGCCGCACACATTCTAGCTACGCTAGCGCCGACATGCTAATGATTCTATCAGCTCGCTGCTTTTACATTCGCAGGATTATTTGCCATGAAAAGGCATATATTTATATTTGCTCATCAGAGTCGTCATTCGTCAATAATATACCTATTTTAAGGCGGCGAGCTGGCAGAAACGTTAGCACGCCGGGCCGAGGTCGACTTTGCCTTTCATCCTTTCGGGGTCGATAAAATAAATACCAGTTACGCACTGGGTCGATATAATCGACTTAATCCTTTTTTTCTTTTTTGTCCTTGTTTGTCCCCTCTGTGTGAAGCCCCTTGTGAGCAGTAAAGAAATAAGAAACTTTAGAACGCCGGGCGAAATGCTTAGCAGGATTTCGTCTGTCTTTACATTCTGAGTTCAAATTCCGCCGAGGTCGACTTTGCCTTTCATCCTTTCG
>NC_068992.1:22036733-22037391 GCF_001194135.2 Octopus bimaculoides
TACATGAGTTTTGGTATTAAACCAGTAGTATGGTATTTGATGGCATAAAAGATGCACGAGTGTATAAGATGCATCCTAATTTCAGCAGCGCATATTCAGAAGAAAAAAAAAGTGCTTTTAATGTATTAAAACATCTGATATAGGCCCAATTTCGCCTTGTGATGGTGTGTGGCTAGTTGTGGTTAAGAATTTCCGCTCAGGATCATAAGGTCGTGAGTTCAATTCCCGGCGGCACGTTATGTCCTTGAGCAAGTCACTCTATTTTGCGATGCTCCAGTCAGCTAGGCTGGCAGAAATGAGTAGTACTTGTATTTCAAAGGGTCGGCCCTGTCACATTTCGTGTCACGCTTAATCTCATCGATAACTACGTTAAGGGTACGCGTTTCTGTGAAGTGCTCAGCCACTTGCACGTTATTTTCATGAGAGCAGGCTGTTCCGTTGATCGGATCAACTGGAGCACTCCTCGTCCTAACTGACGGAGAGCCCAACTTCGCATATAGTAGTAGTAGTAGTAGTAGTAGTAGTAGTAGTGAGGCGCAATGGCCCAGTGGTTAGGGCAGCGGACTCGCGGTCATAGGATCGCGGTTTCGATTCCCAGACCGGGCGTTGTGAGTGTTTATTGAGCGAAAACACCTAAGGCTCCACGAGGCTCTGGCAG
>NC_068992.1:22038075-22039193 GCF_001194135.2 Octopus bimaculoides
CCCCAGGACTTATTCTTTGGATGCCTAGTACTTATTCTATCGGTCTCTTTTGCCGAACCGCTAGGTTACGGGGACGTACACACACCTCCATCGGTTGTCAAACGATGTTGGGGGGACAAACACAGACACACAAACATATACACACACATACATATATATGTATATATATACATATATACGACAGGCTTCTTTCAGTTTCCGTCTACCAAATCCACTCACAAGGCTTTGGTCGGCCCGAGGCTATAGTAGAAGACACTTGCCCAAGATGCCACGCAGTGGGACTGAACCATGTGGTTGGTAAGCAAGCTACTTACCACACAGCCACTCCTGCGCCAATATTTTTGTTTACGAAAAGTATGTCTTTGATGCCATCGAATACGATATCTTCTTATAGTAAATGCTTCATATCGACGCTGGTTTGATTGACTGTATTCCTTTTCTGAATTAGTCGGCTTTGTGCCAGTATAGACAAGTATTATTTCTATGTTTTGTTGTTATAATTGTAGGTTACGAAGCCGTGAAGAAGAAGGAGTGGGGACCGTGGAAACCGATGTGGCTTCTGGGATTCGAACTGATTGGTAAAACAGTTGGTATTGTGGGTCTGGGCCGAATTGGTTTCGGCATCGCTCAACGCGTGAACGCATTCAAGATCGGCAAGCTAATATACTTTGATGTGAAACGCTGCACTTACGACAAAGATGTCAACGCAGAGTTTGTAACGTTTGATAAATTGTTGGCTGAGAGCGACATGATCTGTATTGCGTG
Source organism: Octopus bimaculoides (assembly GCF_001194135.2). Taxonomy (NCBI): domain Eukaryota; kingdom Metazoa; phylum Mollusca; class Cephalopoda; order Octopoda; family Octopodidae; genus Octopus; species Octopus bimaculoides. The sequence goes on from NC_068992.1 coordinate 22,038,841, forward strand.
CAACCTGACAAACGAAACGAAAGGCATGTTTAATACGTCCGCCTTCTCCAAGATGAAACCATCAGCATGTCTGATCAACGTGAGTCGAGGTGGCATCATCAACCATGACGACTTAAGGAAGGCACTCAACGACGAAGTAATTAGATGCGCTGCTATTGACGTTACCGAGCCGGATCCGCTTCCATCGGATCACCCACTCCACAACACCAAGAACTTAATCATCACACCTCACATAGCGAGTAGTACTTGGGAAGCTCGTAATGCCATGTCAGAAGTAGCTGCCAACAACATGATCGCTATACTCTCAGGAAAAGATCCAGCAGGAAAACTATAGTTTAAATAGTGTATATATA
>NC_068992.1:22040446-22046741 GCF_001194135.2 Octopus bimaculoides
TATATATATGTAGTGAGTTCAAACAAGAAAAACGACAAAAAAAAAACAACAACGTGAGGACATGATACAGATATTGTGTTACTGGACGCTTAGGAAAGGAAAGATTTGATGTTTCGAGCGGAGCTCTTCGTCGAAAATATAGGAAAGTTCAAAGAAGGGAAGACGGAGGAAGAAAAAATCGCCAACGATATACACGAGGTTACATTGTGGAATGACCGGAAGGGAAAGGGTGAAGAAAAAGTTCTTTCTAAGACAGGAGAGTGCAAGAGAGTGAGGTTTGTATCTGTGCTTGCACGCGGGTCCGTGTGTAATAACAGCACGTGTATGTGCGTATATGTGTGTGTGTGGTTTGGCTGTTTATCTGTTAGTATGTGTGTGTGTGTGGCTTGGCTGTTTATCTGTTAGTGTGTGTGTGTGTGTGTGTGTGTCGTTTAATGTTGTAGAGGGAATTAGTAGCAGGAATTATTTGGGAGTGGTTGTCTGTGTGTCACCTTTTTTTTGTGCGTGGACGATGGTCGTATGTATGTATGTATGTATGCATTTAACATTGATGAGCAACAGTTTTATATTAAGCATGTAGGATGTGTTAAATCAATGAGAATTATGAAATGGCTACGAGAGATTTGTGGAGTCATAGAATTATCAGACAAGTGTCTGTAATATTAAAACGCGCTCTCGTATTTATTCTAAGTCGCTCCAAGTAGGTTTATTATAGAAAAGATTGGCATCTTCAGACGAAAAAAAAATTAAACGCTCTTATGCGGATCGATACTCTCTCTCTCTCTCTATTGATCGTGAATGCTCCGGGATGCGTCAGCCTAAGAATCAACCACCCACTCAAATCAAAAACAAAAAAAGGGGGGAGGGAACAAAGGAAAACAAAATTATTGTCAGTTCGATGAAATGGACTTCATGGGACCGCTTGTTGTAGTTTACATTGAACTCTGCTTTGTCTTAGCGGACGTACGATCAAAAGCATTAGAAATGATTACTCTGTCTTTTAATCTCATTATCTGTGGTTCACAAAATGTTTTCAGTTTCCTGCTCCCTTTGGCACTCGGGCCGCATTCCTAGCGCCCCCACCACCACTCACCGTCACGAACGTAGACCACTTTATGCAGCAAATTCAAAACAGCTATATTTTTACAACTAAGACTTAACTTAATTAGTCCATTATCTGGGGGGGGGGGGTCCACATCTATTGCCCCCGTTTGGCCGCCTAATTATTGCTCCACTTTTTTTCAACGCCCCTCTGGATATTTCCACCGCCCACTTTCGGAACTACTGCTCTATATTATCCAAAGTAATTTACTTTGCTTAAGACGATGGGAGGAGGGGGAGTTGAGGAATTTTTGGCTGCTATTTCTAACAAGTCAGTGACCACGTACGGTGTTTCTCGGCATCATAAGACTGGATATTGTTGTTGTCGTTGTTGTTGCTTAGTCCTTGGTCGAGCAACTATGATTTAAATTCGAGTAAAGATCCCATGGTTTTTTTTTTTTTAAACCAGACACGGTGTATCGAGTATTACAGGATGTCCCTTGCATAAAGAACATTCTTAATGTTTTACTGCATCCATCGTAGTTGAAAGTAAACAAAAATAAGGTAAGTTTAAGCCAGAGCAATTTTGAAAATTTGCAAGAAATTTAAAGGATCCAAATTAAAATCCGTAAAACATTTAGCCAAACTGTTATCTTTCGAGTATGCCCCTCGGTATGTATACATATAAGCATATATGTATGTACGTAGATAGATAGACAGAGAGAGAGGGGGAGAGGGAGAGAGAGAGGGGGAGAGAGAGGGAGAGGGGAGAGGGAGGGAGGAAGGGCGACAGATGGATGGATAGAAGGATAGATAGGTAGATAAAGAGATAGGTAGACAGACAGATAGACAGACAAACAGACAGACAGACAGACAGACAGACAGACAGATAGATAGATAGATAGATAGATAGATAGATGGAAAGAGATAGGTAGATAGAAATAGAAAGAGGAGGAAAAAAGAGAGAGAGATATAAATGGATGGATAAATGGAGAACGGAATAGATAGGTAGGTAGGTAGGTAGATAGATAGATAGAGAGATAGATAGATAGATAGATGGATGGATGGGGGAAAGAGAAAGAGAGAGAGAGATGGATGGATAACGGGATAGATAGGTAGATAGATGGATAGATAGAGAGGGGGAGAAAGAAAGAAAGATGAATGGATAGCGAAATAGACAGACAAATAGATAGATAGATATCCTTTTATTCTTTTGTTTCAGTGATTCGATTACGGCCATGCTAGAGAATGCGTTCTCATGCAACGAATCCAACCCAGGAACCCTAACCACTATGTTTTACAGGGTTTTCATAAAATATCTTTACAACTTCTACGAATATTGTATCTATTAAAATTGAGCTCCATCAGTCAACGTCTTTGCAACCAATGGAGCCCACGTGGGAAATGATTTGATGCTTCTAAAAAGAAAACGGTGCTGTTTTGGCGTGTGATCTACAAGGGAGATTACTCTAGGTTACTTTTTAGTTTTATTTTCAATTTCTAAAAACCTATAAGATGTTGGCTAAAGATTTTTACAATGTGATCAGCGACGAGACGAAGGCAGTTGCATTTTCACAAGAAACCAGCACTAAATTCACATCAGTTCTTAACAAAAAGAAAGGTGCAACTTTAGCATGTGATCTACAATTTAAAGGGAGATTACTTTATGTTACTTTTTATGGATTTTGTTATTTAACTCAGTATAATAAAAAAAAAAGTAATCTCCCTTTTAGATCACATGTAAAACCAGCATCGAAAATTTTATCTGATTGCCTGTTTTCCAATAAATTTGCTGAGTTATCCTTATTTTTCATTTTTTTCTGAATTTAGAGAGAGAGAGAGAGAGAGAGAGAGAAAGAGAGCTAATCGTAATACAAGATGTCCATAAATTATCTTTACAATTATCTTTATATGTTCAAAAAAGATTGAATTAGATTCGCCCTTTAATTTGGAGGTTTCCATAAAAAGATTTCTAATATAGATTCTTCATATTTTGCTGGTAGCTTACAGACGTAAGTTTGCTAATATGAAAATAATACTTGTATATGGTGTGTTGTGAATTTGTGGAATGGAATCCCATAAAACTCAAGAATTTTGTTAAATTCTATTCTATCAGTTTCTTTTTGCCGAACTGTTAACGTATGCAGACGACGGAAACGAACCCAAGTACAAACCCAATAACATACATACAAGCATACATACAAATACACGACGGGTTTCTTTCAGATTTCACCTACCAAATCCGCTGATAAGGCTTTGGTCGACAATTCTTGTATATGTTGTTCTGTTAGAACAGAGAATACTGCGTTATTTACCCTGAGGCAACCTCTCATATGGACTTGTGGTGCATAAAAGCACGCCTGTTTATACTTTTGATGGGCAATTACTCTCGAGTTGGCACAAACGTTAGCACGCCGGGCGAAATGTCAAGCGGTATTTCGTCTGCTGTTACGTTCTGAGTTCAAATTCCGCCGAGGTCGACTTTGCCTTTCATCCTTTCGGGGTCGATTAAATAAGTACCAGTTAATCACTGGGGTCGATGTAATCGACTTAATCCCCTTGTCTGTCCTTGTTTGTCCCCTGTGGGCAATAAAGAAAGAAATTACTGTCCGCAACGGTCGCCGGAACTGCCAGGTGATGATTTCACCCTTTCTTGGGTTTGTCAATTTCTCCACCAACTATATATAGAATATATAGATGTTTTCGATCTAGTTTGGATTCTTTGCCATCAAATTTGATGGCAAAAAATCCAAACTAGATCGAAAACATCTATATATATAGAATATCAGTGTCATCTATTTAACCAACAAACGTCCCACATAGCTTGTGGGCTTATTAAAAAAATTATATTTTGAGCGACAGAAGCAGTATTAATACTAAAAAAGTAATGTACATCTCCCACTTGAAGTGGATGTTGTGATAAAATATAGAATACTGCATTATTTACCATGGGAGAACCTCTCATATGGAATCGTGGTTGTAAATGTTTGCCAAATATTCAAGATTTACTGCTTAGATATTCCACAATTTGTTTTTTTATGACGCTTTTATTCAAATTTAAATACAAAAAAAAAACAGATAAAAAGAGAGAGAGAGGGGGAGGGGAGAGAAAGAGAGAAGAAAGGAAAAGAAAGAAAAATACTGAAGTGTACGTCAAGCGAGAATGGCTCCAATACCTGTCTTGATTGGTCTACGCGAGTAACATTTTGACCCAGAGCTGAATAACTGCAACACGATCCTGTTTGTGATTATTAGACCTGCTAGAAACAGTAGCCAAATTGACTTCAAATCACTTCATTTTCGCCTTCAAATAAAGAGCATACGTTTATAGGAAAGTTGGTTATACATCATTAGATGTATACCTGACTTTCCTATATAAAATTAAGAAATATAACGGAACGCTGAACTCCAGACTATCAACTTAAACAACATTTATTCAGGTGGTAAATATATACATCTTTAGGTCTTGTTGTTACAGCTTCTGTGTGTGAGCATAGTTGTTAGGACGTTGTTATGTAGATGTGAGCGAGCTGTCGAGCGTAAGTCCGAAAGATGTAGAAAGACAACTAAACACGTCCATGCTCTATTGCTGGCCAGCAAGAAAGAGAATGAATTGAGCGGGAACGCTTGCTTGTTTAATTCCACGCATGCGTGAGACTACGCATGCACACGGCGTTACTACACATTGGCTAATGGAATCCCTTGGAAATCTCATGATTATAGAAAGCGAACACGATTAGGACTACTATCTTGAGGTTTAACAAATATTAGATGTCCTTGTTGTTCTACCGACAGCTTATGAACCAACGAAAAAGCCTCGCAAAACACGTTAGAAATAGCAGCCAAATTTCCCTTAAATCACCTGCTTCTTTTTCTTTTGCCTTTTCTAAAAACAGAAAAATGGTCTTCGGATTTGTATATTTTGAACATCAGAGATTCAGTGTGTATGTGTTTTTTTTTTTTAATCTCAAATTAATTAGAGTTAAAGGATTTACAGTTGCTATACTTCATCTTTCTATCTTGCGAGCTAGCTATCTTTTTGTCTGTATGCATGCATGCCTGAATGCAAAATGTTATTGTTACAATTTCAATTTATTTAAAATGTAATTTACAAACGCAAATAAATTGTATTTACACACTTCAAATGGAAATAGAATCTCTTTAATACAAAAATAAGTACTTCAGACGTAAATCCTCCAGCCTTAAGTAGTTGCTGATTAAATTTTTAATAATCCTTTCTACTGGAAGTACAAGGCCTCAAATTTATGGGGTGGGACTAGGCAATTATATCGACGCCAGTGTTTCACTGGTACTTAAATTTTTAATAATAATAATAATCCTTTCTACTAAAAGCACAAAACCTGAAATTTGGAGGAGGGGGTAAGTCGATTACATTGATCTCAATACTCAACTGATACTTATTTTATCGACCCCGAAAGGATGAACGGCAAAGTCGACCTCGGCGGAATTTGAACTCAGAATGTAGCAACAGGCGAAATACCACTTATGCATTTTACCTGGCGTGTTAACAGTCCCCCTGTTGTGAAGGCGCATGGCTTAGCGGTTAGGGCATTCGTCTCACGATCGTAAAGTCGTGAGTTCAATTCCCAGCGACGCGTTGTGACCTTGAGCAAGACACTTTATTTCCCGTTGCTCCAGTCCACTCAGCTGGGAAAAATGAGTAGTACCTGTATTTCAAAGAGCCAGCCTTGTCACACTCTGTGTCACGCTGAATCTCCCTGAGAACTACGAGAAGGGTACACGTGTCTGTGGAGTGCTCAGCCACTTGCACGTTAATTTCACGAGCAGGTTGTTCCGTTGGTCGTATCAGATGGGACCCGCGTCGCTGTAACCGACGGAGTGCTCCTTAACAGAACTGCTACCTCATCGATTCCGGTGCTTAACTGGTACTTATTTTATCGACCCCGAAAAGATGAAAAGGCGAAGTTGACTTCGGCGGCATTTGAACTCAAAACATAAAGACCGGGAAGAAATCCCGCTAAGCGTCTTATTCGGCACAGTAACGCTTCTGCTAGATCGCCTCCTCCTCTGCTTTATAACAATTCTTTCTACTACAGGCATAAGGCCTGGTATCTAAAGAGGATACCAGCGCTAAGCTGGTTCTTTATTTTATGAATTTCGATAGGATGAAAAACAGTCACCAAGCGACGGCTACAGTGGACCACGTAAAGATAGACACGGTGTCGAGATTTACATAGAATCGAATAATTAAAAGAAAAAAAATCAAACGCGG
>NC_068992.1:22048390-22055038 GCF_001194135.2 Octopus bimaculoides
AACACAGATACACAACATATACGCACGCATACATATATACATATATATATACGACAGGCTTCTTTCAGTTTCCGTCTACCAAATCCACTCACAAGGCTTTGGTCGGCTCGAGGCTATAGTAGAAGACACTTGCCCAAGGTAGCACGCAGTGGGACTGAACCCGGAACCATGTGGTTGGTAAGCAAGCTACTTAACACACAGCCACTCGTTTACAAAATAAATATAAGATTAAAATCATTGTCAACTTTTATTATATTCATTATATATATTGTTTCCGGTATAAATTAATAAATATTACCGGTCCGTGGCAGATTGAAAAAAAAAAAAACCAAACAAACAAAAAAAAAAAACACTGCCGGTACGCCACATCAGATAATTTGAGAAACACTGCGCTAAATTATGTTAACCTATCGCAGCGTTTACACCACTGCATGTGATGTTTCTACCTTTGTTTGGGAGAGTTGTTTATTTACACTCGTCTACATGACAACCATCATGGCGGTAAGTAACACGTTTATCTTCTATTATGATTCTGGTCACATCCAGAATGCTTTATAGGAGTATTACATCGACTCGTTATTTCATTGACCCCCAGAAAGATAATTAACGAAGCTGACCTCGTTGAGAATAGAATTCAGTTATGTAATGAGCCTTGACGAGTGTTTTAGTGAACCTTAACGAATCTACTCGTTGACTTTTTATCAACGATAATATTTCAGCAACTATTTCACTTCCTTTATATTTCTAATTTCATTTAAAATCGCATGAAAGCTACAACCTCACATTTTACCAATTTTATGTTACCTGACTAACTCAGTGTAACATGTAAATTTTTCCACTACAAAAATTCCTTACTAAGGCATGAACCAGTTACTAGAATATGATAATATTGTTGTTTGCTGTTTTCGATGCGGTTTCCAATAGCTTATGAATTTTATCAATGTGTTTATATCAGAAATTACAAATTATCCCTGTTTTGCATTGTGAAAGATTATATCATATGGTATTTGTTCCGGCTCTTGAAATTCAGAGTTCGTTCAAATCCCGGCGATGCTAACTCTGTTTTTCATTCTTCAAGGCTCGATAACATAAAGTACCAGTGAAAAATTAAAGAGCCAATTCCTCTGTCTATCAGAATCTCTCTCTCTCTCTCTCTCTCTCTCTCTCTCTCTCTCTCTCTCTCCACTTCACAATAAGGAGATGGTGGGGGTGGCTAGTCACAGCACATCTCTATCAGTGGATTTGGTAGACGAAAACTGAAAGAAGCCCGTCGTATATATGTATATATATATATGTGTGTGTGTGTGTGTGTATGTTTGCGTGTCTGTGTTTGTCCCCCTAGCATTGCTTGACAGCTGATACTGGTGTGTTTACGTCCCCGATAGAATAAGTACTAGGCTTACAAAAAATAAGTCCCGGGGTCGATTTGCTCGACTAAAGGCGGTGCTCCAGCATGGCCGCAGTCAAATGACTGAAATAAGTAAAAGAGAGTTTATGATAAATGTGTATGTGTGTTTATGTTAACAAGCAGCACCATCATACAAGCAGGGTTTTTTGTTTCTATTCTTCTGTGTAAAACATGTCTGGTCTTGGAGAAATGTTGTCTTGCCTAGAAACAGGTGAGGATTGGTGACAGGAAATGGGGCATCCAGCTGTAAAGAACCTGCCTCAACTAATCCTATCTGACCCGTGCAAGCATGGAAACGTGGAAGTTAAATGATGATGATATCTATTACAAGAGATGTATTTATAAGTATTCAGTGACACATGGTAACTAATATTGCTAATTTGACTTTTAGTGATAACCAGTTCACCTTTCCTCAGTTAAGTCTTGTAGCAATAATCTATCAATGAAAAGCAGTGGCAAGACAGCGTGACTGGTTATAAATTCTCAAGATACTATACAATTTTCGAAAGTACCTCAGGAGACATAAATCAAAACATCGTCTCATAAATATTGTTATATGTTATTAAAAGAATATACAGCATAAAATAAACTGTGCTGTAACATAGTGTCTATATATAATATGCTCTTTCATCACCACCACCATCATCATCATTATTTTAATGTTGTCTTTTCCATGTTTGCATGAGTGGGATGAAGTCTGTTGAGATAGATTTTCTATGGTTGGATGCACTTCCTATCGCCAACCCTTGCCTCTTTCCAAGCAAGGTAATATATACCAGTTACCGGACATCTTTCTGCAGAACATTGGAAGTGATACATTATTTACATTATTTACAATTGACAAATATTTGTCCTCATCTTGTTTGTTGTTAGCACAACGTTTTGGCTGATACACCCTCCAGCCTTCATCAGGTGTCTTGGGGAAATTTCGAACCTGGGTTCTCATTCCTAAGGTATTTTTCGATTGTGTTATTATTATTATTATTATTATTCAGGTCACTGCCTGGAATCGATCTCGGAATTTTGGGGTTAGTAGCCTGCGCTCTTAACCACTACGCCATATGCCCATGGGCATATGGCGTACTGGTTAACAACAAACAAGATGAAGACAAATATCTGTCAATTGTAAATAATGTAAATAATGTGCATAATTCCTCATCTCTTAAATATAGAACAACATTGGAAATGATAGCGCTTGTATGGGAGTGACACTCATTTACAGTTGTTACATAATGTCAAAACAAAGTCCCTCACACACACATGCACACACACTCACATGCACACATACAAGCATGTACCCATGGAAGGTGGGCGTTAAATGATGATGATGATGATGATGATATATATATATATATATATATATATATATATATATATGTGTGTATATATAAATAAAGACACCCCCTTCGGTGGTGAATGACAATGGGATTGCACCTAGAAAGTTCCCTTCCGAGACACAAGTCCAGGCAAGGTTGTTCATGGAAGACCAGCAGTTGCCCATGCATACCAGCCACTCCTCCCCACACCACTAATGTTGTTTAAGGGAAAGGCAAAGGGGCCGATACAACTTGGCATCAGTGATGTTACAAGTCATTTCTACAGCTGAGTGAACTGGAGCAACGTGAAATAAAGTGTCTTGCTCAAGAAGACAACACACAGCCCGATCTGGGAATCGAACTCACTACTTCATGATTGTGAGTCCAATGTTCTAACCACTGAGCCATGCACCTTCATATATATATACATATATATATATATATGTGTGTGTGTGTGTATCTATGTATGTATGTATATGATAGGTTTCTTTCAGTCTTGCTTTATCAAGTTCATGTCCACTCACAAGGCTTTGGTTGGCCTAGGGCTATTGTAGAAGACACTTACCCAAGATACCACATAGTAGAACTGAACCGATGACCATGATATTGGGAAGCAAACTTCTTCAGAAACGAACACAGTGATGATGCTGATTATACCTGAATATTTCAAACATTCACATCCATAAATAAATATATTTTCATACCCATATGTGGCTTTGTGTATGTATATATATATATATATATATATATAAATGTACTACCTCCATAGATAAAGATACATATAATTTTAATGAATAACATGTACATGCATATACACATATTTTACACATTGTATATATGTTAGATGCTCTTATATATATATGTGTGTGTGTGTGCACATGTTTTCATGTTTTTGTGTGTGTGTGTATTTATATATATATATATATATACATATCTTTGTGTGTGTTTGTAGTTATATATAAAATTTCAAATGAATAACATTTACATGCCTCTATTCATACTGTACATATGTACATATACATGCAGTTATCTCTGATGACTACAAAACATTTCCCAGAATGACCATTTTCTCTCCAGTTTCTTCTATAATTAGTGATTGCCTCTGCAGTCTTGTTAGATGTGTTCTTTAAGTCTATCAGGTTTGGCTGTAAACTATCATTCATTCGTCCATTCTTCCAGTCAAAGAAGTGAATAATTACAGGCACTAGCTATCTGGAATCGTGATTACTTCTACCTGCAGCAATTCCACAATATCGTATCTTAGTTGTTTCAAGATTTTTCATAGCAGTATTAATAGAATGATTTTATATTCTATAAACAATAGAACACGATTTGAGAAATAAAACTTTGGTTGCCAGTGGAGATAATGTTTCTCCCAACTTTTACCATTCCATTCTTGGTCTGGCTACTTTGCTTTTGACACATTGCTTTCTATTGCTTTCCATTGCTAATTAAGTCACCTAGGTAACAATGGCTACTCCTAAGAAGACTTCCAGGCATTTGAAAGAATCTATCACATGCATTCTCTGACTGCTGATTGCTCCTGTGCATCTGTCTCATACAATGCTTGTCTTCATTGTTAGCCTGGCTCTGATCCCTCTATACCTATTGTGCATTCATAGTTTGAACTGGATACACCATGTGAGATTTCTTCTTATTACTATTTGTATCAAATATAGCCATTTTGCTGTTGACAGTGGAGTCCTCTCTACTTTCATCATCATCATCATTTAATATCAGTTATCCATGTTGGCATAGGTTGGATGGTTTAACAAGAGCTGGCAATCCAGAGGGTTGTGCTAAGTCCTATTGTTTGTTCTGGCATGGTTTCTTCTTCCTTATATCAACCATGACCATTTTGCTCTCAGAGTGAAGGACAATATATATGGTGCTCATCTATATTGTGATGCAATGTGATAGCAAGACATGGGTCTTGTATGAAGAGGTTTTGTAGAGGTTAGCAAGAAATATAACCAGCTTATTCAGCCAGACATGTGATGTTAGTGTTCATGAATGATAGGGCACAAATGAGCTGTGAGAAAACCTAGCAAGATAAGAATTAAATATAATATGGTAGAGAGAAGAGAAAACTGATAGAGGCAGATGCTGCCTATGGAAGATCTCATTTGTATAAAGAAGTGATGAGCATGCTAAATGAATGGAACCAGTTGAAGAGAAAGAACAATGAAGACATAAAACAAAGTGGTGAAGGTTGATCTTAAGAAACTGAACGCCAGGTAAAAAAGTGACAGAAGTGCATTTGTAAGCCTAGAACTTATTCTTTCGGTCGCTTTTGCCAAACTGCTCAGTTACGATGGCGCAAATACACCAATATCAATTGTCAAGTGATGGTGGTGGGGATAAACACAGACACACAAATACATACATATACATATATATATGATGGGCTTCTTTCAGTTTCCGTCTGCCAAATCTACTCACAAGGCTTTGGTTGGCCTGAGGCTATAGTAGAAGACACTTGCCCAAGGTGCTACACAGTGGGACTAAACCTGGAACCATGTGGTTGGTTAGCAAGCTTCTTACTACACAGCCACTCCTACACCTATACATTATTGATATTTAAAAAAAAAAGTTTTTGTATTTTTAATCAACAGAAAAGTTTCCTCCTGAAATAGCTATAGATGTAGGAGTGGCTGCGTGATAAGTAGCTTGCTAACCAACCACATGGTTCCAGGTTCAGTCCCATACATGGTACCTTGGGAAAGTATCTTCTACTATAGCCTTGGGCTGACCAAAGCCTTGTGAGTGGATTTGGTAGACGGAAACTGAAAGAAGCCCATCGTATATATGTATATATATATGTTTGTGTGTCTGTGTTTGTCCCCCCCAACATTGCTTGACAACTGATGCTGGTATGTTTACATCCCCGTATCTTAGCAGTTCGGCAAAAGAGACTGATAGAATAAGTACTAGGCTTACAAAGAATAAGTCCTGAGGTCGACTTACTCGACTAAAGGCCGTGCTCCAGCATGGCCACAGTCAAATGACTGAAACAAGTAAAAGAGTAAAGAGTATAACTATGCATTTGTATGTAGAGATTTATACAATTCAAATCTGAAGTTAGTTTATTAGATTTACAGGATTTATATCTCAAGTTGGTTTTGTCATTAGCCTCATTTTTGTTAGAGCAATTGGTGAAATAGAAATTATAATAATAATGGCTGCAAATTAATTTTAGAATATAAAAATGCAGTTTTGATTACAAAAAGCTTCCATCATTCTTTTTTTATGTTTGTGTTAGAGCTCAGAATTTGGATGAGATCAGCAATATTATTGTTTTATATCTGCTTACTAATCTGAAAGAGGAATTACTATAAATAGATGGGGGCTTTTACTGAGATGATGGCCTATTCATCTTGAAGAACTTCAATTTACGACGAATTGAGCAATTAACAAAAAAACATACTCCTTCTTCAAGCAATATGGGCTCAAAATAGCCGCCAGGCATAACACCACTGTTGTTAATTTCCTCGACATAACCTTTATCGTAATTAACTCTGTGTTCTGTTCTTCTCATAAACCAAACCAATCATTTAATTACATTCACTGTTTATCAAAAGCATTCCAGAAATAAAATCAACAACATTGTTAAAAACATGTGATTTAGATTGTCAGAACTTCTTGTTAAAGATATTTGATGATTACACAAATTTCTGCAATGATGTCTTGACTAAAAATGCATATAATGAGAAGAAAAAAAATATATATATATAAATTGAAGAAAGCAGGCTCCTTATTATTGACAGCAAAAATAAAAAGCAGAATATAATTTGATATTTTCTTTGCACTTTGAGTTTGTTTGTAAACTATCAATAGCAATTTAGGTTAAATTTCCTTTGTCAAAAGATAGTCTGGTTCCCTTAATTATTTTTAAAGAATTAAATTTAAAAAGAAATGAAAATT
>NC_068992.1:22055048-22056145 GCF_001194135.2 Octopus bimaculoides
ATATATATATATATATATATATATATATATATATATATACACCATATGTTACATATATATTATATCATATCTTGATACAGTGTGGACTAAGATCCCCATTGACAGGCGACTGGTATTTATAGAGTGTTAAACACTTTCGGTATGCAGTATGCAAATTAGAGACTCCTTCACAGAGTAACTGCTGCATTTGTTGAGTATATAAACATTTTGGTTAATTGTTTCTCTGGAGACTGTCAAAGTGATATGGATGCCTCTGATGAGAACCCATCAAGGTTCAAAAATTGATTAGGGTTGTTCATTGTTTTTCCAGTCTGCAGAGAAATGGCTAAAATTTGCTGTTTATAATTATACGATATGTTATATATATATATATATATATGTTATATATATATATATATATATATATATATATGCACGCAGCACACACTGCAAAATGGCTGGTGTTAGGAGGTGCATCCTGCTGTAGAAACCACATCAAACCAGACTGGAGCTTGGTGTAACTCTCTGGTTTACCAGCTCTGGTCAAACTGTCCCACCCATGTCAGCATGGAAAACGGATGTTAAAGGATGATGATATGTGTGTTTTTGTGTTTGTGTATCTTCAGACCCTAACTGTTAACCCTGCTTTGGCGAGCAAGAAAGTGGATCTGAAGAAAGAACTTCAAAAGCTTCGGGCACAGTAAGTTTTTATCATTACTTCTTTTTGTGTTTCCCTCTTTATCTTTTCTACTCTAGGCACAAGGCCTGAAATTTTTGGGGAAGGGGCCAGTCAATTAGATCGACCCCAGTATGCAACTGGTGCTTAATTTATCGACCCCAAAAGGATAAAAAGCAAATTCGATCTTGGCAGAATTTGAACTCAGAACATAAAGACAGCCGAAATACCGCTAAGCATTTTGCCTGGTGTGCTAACATTTCTGCCAGCTCACCACCTTGTTTCCCTCCTTATCTTTCTCTCTGCATGGCTGCCTAGCTGTTTGTCTGTCTATCTATATCTAACACTATGTCTATATGTGTCTCAATGAATTCAAGTGGTCTTGTGGTTTGGGTGTTGGAATCATAACAACAAAGACACAGGTTCTGTTCCCAAATTGCAC
>NC_068992.1:22056304-22059219 GCF_001194135.2 Octopus bimaculoides
TTCTACTCTAGCACAAGGCCCGAAATTTTTGGGAATGGTGGGGCAATCGATTAGATCAACTTCAGTATGCAACTGTTATTTAATTTGTCGACTGCGGCAGAATTTGAACTCAGAACATAAAGACAGCCGAAATACCGCTAAGCATTTTGCCTGGTGTGCTAACATTTCTGCCAGCTCACCACCTTGTTTCCCTCCTTATCTTTCTCTCTGCATGGCTGCCTAGCTGTTTGTCTGTCTATCTATATCTAACACTATGTCTATATGTGTCTCAATGAATTCAAGTGGTCTTGTGGTTTGGGTGTTGGAATCATAACAACAAAGACACAGGTTCTGTTCCCAAATTGCACACCACATTGTGTCTTAGATGGGGAAACGGTTCTTTTCATGTTATTCCATCCTAGTTGGCTAAAATGTGTATTAACAAAAGCTGAAGCAACTTGACCTTACAATAATAAACTGGTATTCATTCCTGAGAGAAGTCTTGTTCTTTCAGTTACTTAATGTTTCAGAAACGAGAGTAAATGATGGCCTAGTGTACCTGTTGGCTTAAGACAGAGTTTAACTTCAATACAATTATATATCTGTCTCTGTTTATCTATGTTTCTCGAATTTTTTTTATTTTCTAACCATCTATCCATCCATCCATCCATCTAGGTAGCTAACTATCTATCTATTTCTATCTGTCCATCCGTCTATCCATCCATCTCTCTCTCTCTCTCTATCTATCTATCTATCTATTTATCCATCTACCTATCTATCTATCTATCTACCTGTCTATCTACCTATCTATTTACCTATCTACCTATCTCTATCCATCTCTCCATCCATTCAAGCATGAAAAGGATACTGATGATGATAATATTACAGGCTTCTTTTCAGTTTCTGTCTACCAAATCTTTGGTCGGCTTGGAAGTAAAAGACATTTTCCTAAGGTACCATTCAGTGGGACTGAACCAGAGATCACATAATTGGAAAATGAACTCTTTTAACCATATAGCCTGCCTTCACCTAATCATTTTTGGAAATAACAGGTTTTCTAATGTCAAGGAACCAACTCTTGCTTTCTCTGAAGCTGGAATTTCCTTTTATGTTTTCGACTCAATGGGAATTTATGCAATGTTTGCATGTAGCTTTACTTTCATACATATTAATGGTGAGAAATATGTTATCTGCAGCTTGTGGACATGTATTATGTAAAGGAGCCTCTTATCACTGTGTTTGAGCTCGGTTTTATTCAATGTGCATATGTGTGTGTGTGTATGCATGTGAGCACACAACTACAGTAGCAAATTATTTGTAAACTTTGGCTGGAATAATTGGTTTTATCAGTTGAGATTTTTACCATCCCTTATTTTGTATTCATTCAGCAAGAAAAAGAACCATAGCTTTCTGTATGACCGTGAGTGTGTATGTGTGTTGATGTATATAGTGTGTATGCATATATATATATATATATATATATAAGATAGAAAGTATGGTTGTTAATTCCAAGTGGTTGAATATACAAGCAAGGAGCAAAGATGAAAAAACACAGAAGATTTGTTTCACATGACTAAAGAATATATTAGAATAACCATAGCAAAAGTACTTACCACACAGCCACTCCTGCGCCGATCCACACAATCACTCCTGCGCCTATATATGTGTGTGTGTGTGTGTGTGCACACGTGTGTGTGTATGTGTGCACGCGTGTGTGTTTGTGCATGTGTGCATATGTATGTTTTAGAGAGAAAACAGGGCTTCAGAAGTTTGCTTAGAAACCATTAGATCACAGGTTTAGTTCCTGTTTGGCACTTTGGGCAAGCGTCTTTTATTGTAGCCTTTGTTTGACTCAATCCTCGTGAGTGAAACAGGGGAGATGGAAACTGTGTGGAAGCCCATCACATAGATTGTAGCTTTAATTCAAAGGTCCACCCTGGTCATACATGGAAAAATGGATGTTAAATAATGATGATGAATGATATTGTGGGAAGTAGCTTGCTTACCAACTACATGTGTAGCACCTTGGGCAAGTGTCTTCTACTATAGCCTCGGGCCGTCCAAAGCCTTGTGAGGGGATTTGGTAGATGGAAACTAAAAGAAGCCTGTCGTATATATATATATATATCTGTATGTGCATGTATATGTTTGTGTGTCTGTGTTTGTCCCCCCAACATCACTTGGCAACCGATGGTGGTGTGTTTACGTCATTGTAACTTAGCGATCCGGCAAAATAGACCGATAGAATATGTACTAGGCTTACAAAGAATAAGCTCTGTGGTCAATTTGCTTGACTAAAGATGGTGCTCCAGCATGGCCACAGTCAAATGACTGAAACAAGTAGAAGAGAGTAACCAAGTTGGGGTGCTTTGCTGCATTGGACATTAGCAGAATAACCTATTGTGCAAGAGTTAAGTGACAGAAGAACTACCTTGAGGAAATGAAATAATAATACTAGTAGTAGTATAGTTTTTAAACGACAGAAACAAATTTGAGTGTTGAATTTAAAGAGATGAAATGGCAGCTTGTCAGAAATGTTATTGGTAATCGAGTTGTGCAACAAGTGATACCTAAGGGATTTGATTCCTATCAATTGGTTTTAATCTTATTTTCTTTCATGTGTTTCAGTCATTTGACTGCGGTCATGCTGGGGCATTCCTTGAGGTACTTTCAGTTGAAAGAATTGACCCTACTCTTTACTTTCTTGTACTCTTTTACTTGTTTCAGTCATTTGACTGCGGCCATGCTGGAGCACCGCCTTTAGTCGAGCAAATCGACCCCAGGACTTATTCTTTGTAAGCCTAGTACTTATTCCATCGGTCTCTTTTGCCAAACCGCTAAGTTACGTAAAACACACCAGCATCGGTTGTCAAGCGATGTTGGGCACACAAACACACACACACACACACACACACATATATATATATATATATATA
>NC_068992.1:22059559-22062634 GCF_001194135.2 Octopus bimaculoides
AGCAGGTTAGATGTCCTATTATATGCATCTCTGTATTTTAAATGAATAATATATATATAGTCTATTGACTAATTTTTATTCTCGCTGGACCACTGGTGGTAAATTAAATTTCTAAAATTTTTTTGCTGCCCTATGATTTATTAATATATATATATATATATATATATACACACACACATATATACGATGGGCTTCTTTCAGTTTCCGTCTACCAAATCCACTCACAAGGCTTTGGTCGGCCAGAGGCTATAGTAGAAGACACTTACCTAAGGTACCACACAGTGGGACTGAACCCGGAACCATGTGTTTGGTAAGCAAGCTACTTACCACACAGCCACTCCTGCGCCTAATACTTAAAAAAAAAATTTTTTTTTTAAACCTGATACTTATTCTGTTGTTATCTCTGGCTGAACTGCTAAGACACAGGGATGTAAACACACCAACACCAATTGTCAAGCAATGGTTGGGGACAAACACACACACACATGATGGTCCTCTTTCAATTTTCGTCTACCAAATCCACCTACAAGGCTTTGGTCAACCCAAATCTGTAGTGAAGACACCTGCTCAGGGTACCACACTGTGGGACTGAACCCCAAACCATATGTATGGGAAGCAAGCTTCTTTACCAAACAGCCATGTCTTTGATTTTGTTTTCTTTTCAGTCTCAGATCAGTAATTATAGTATTGGAGATTATGAAGTGTCTGTGTTAGAATCGATATTGCATTTGTGCTGACTTTTATATTTCATTTTCCAGATTCCTGACTATACAACGTGAACGTGATGTAATCCTCTATGGGAAACGCGTTAGCAACAGGAAAGAATTCCTGCCACTGCAAGAAGTTGACAAGAAGTCTAATGAGGAGATAAAAGCAGAAAGTACGTCCAACCAATCTCACTTTCTCCTCTTCTATTTTCTCTTTTTTATATGCTTCCTGTTCATCATCATCATCATCATTATTAAATGTCAACTTTTCCATGCTTGCATGGTTCAGATGGAATTCGTTGTGGCAGATTTCACTGTGGCTGGATGCCCTCACTGTCACCAACCCTCACCTGTTTCCAAGCACGGTAATATATATTGCGATGACTGGAAATGAAGTACACTGCTTGTATAACAGTGATGCTCATTTACAACCATAATGTTAAGACAGGGGTACACACTACCATACGACGTAGCATGCAGAACCATTTCACTTGTTGGCCATTCTGCATCCCTTAATACTGTTTACTACATCCACACATTGCATTGACCATCCTGTCCCCTTCTGTATAATACGCACCCCTTCTCTAACTTGAGTCAAGGAGGTCTATATAACGTCCTTGGTTTGTAAACATATATACGGTAACGTCCTTTATTATTATTATAGATATAACATAATGCAAACGTGTAGCTTTTTTGTGCACTTTGTTTGCAGAAAATAAAGAAATAACAGTCAGTGAAAAATAAATATTAAGTAAATTGCCTTTACATATTTATCACTTAGAAAATTTTGCTTAGAAAATATTTTTCATTTTTAACCTCATATATAGTACGCACTAGAAATTTTGACCTATAAATTTTGGGAAAAAAGTGCGGATTATACTCGAGGATTTACGGTATATTTAATAGATCAATGTAAACAAGTTGTCTCTAAATGCTATTTCTTCATTTATATTTTCTAGAACATATGTTGAAGCAGAATCTTGCCAAAATACAGTCCATGGTATCTCAGTTCAGGAAAGAGATGAAAATGATAAGGCCCAGCCCTGAATGTAAGTCATCTTTACCAGTCTTTGTGGAATTAAGTTGTACTGCTAACTGACACGTCATTGTGATCACCACCACCATCATTTTAACATCCACTTTTCCATGTTTGCATGGGTTGGAAGAATTTGTTGAGACATGATGGTGCCTTTAAAAAAAATACCTGGAAGAAGGTAACTAGAAACCCAAAATTGCTGGCCTTGTGCCAAAATTTGATAATGTAATTTATTATTCTCTTGGTTCTGTTTTTTTTTTTCAAAGTTGTTGAGAAATTGAAGAATGTTATGGAAGAAACGGAACAGTCTCTTAGTGAGTTTAAAGAAAATCAACGGAAAAGGTACAAATTACTAAATTATTTATTTTCTGTCTTTTAATTGTTTCTGTCACTGGACTGTGGCCATGCTGGAGCACCACCCCACCCATTATTTATTTTTTATGTCTGACACTTAGTCTATTCGTTTCTTTTGTTGAACTGCTAAGTTACAAGGACATAAACCAACCAATGACAGTTGTCAAGAAGTGTTGGGAGACAAACACAAACACACACACAAGAATATATTCTTACATATACAAATGTGCATGTATTTGTACACCTACACAGGCTTCTACACAGTTTCCACCATAAGGCATTGGTTGACTCAAGGATTTAGTTAAAGACACTTAACTGAGGCATATTGCAGTGGGATTGAACCTGAAACCTTACGGTTGCAAAGTGAGCTTCTTAACCACTCAGCCATGCTTATTTATAAAATTATTTAATCATTAATCACAGAATAATTTAGTTCTGCTTTTTTTTTTCTTTCCCTTAATCTGTAAATGAGCAAAGTCAGAGCATTGGATGAAATACCTTGTCATGTTTATTCTGTCACCACAAGGGCCATTCTTTGTTGTGATGTGATAGCTTACATGCCTCAATGATTCTGAGAGCTATGCCAGCAAATTGCAAGCTTCTGGTAGGGCTTCGCGTGATGGACAAATCAAATGATAGAGGCCAGATTAATATGGTCACCATTTCACAGAAGTAAAAATGGGTTTGTGTAGGGCCGACATCCCTACCTAGAAAAAAAGCAAAGTTTCAGAAGCACCAAATGGGTAAAGACCCCCTTTGGTCATGAATGACCATGGGATTGCACCTAGAAAGTTTTTCTCCGAGGCACAAGTCTGGGCAAGGTTGTTTATAGAAGACCAGTAGTCGCCCATGCATACCAGCCTCCCCTCATCACACCACTGATGTTATCCAAGGGAAAGGCAAAGACCGATACAGCTTGGCACCAGTGACATCGCAACTCATTTCTACAGCTGAGTGAACTGAAGCAATGTGAAATAA
>NC_068992.1:22062644-22066846 GCF_001194135.2 Octopus bimaculoides
CAACTCATTTCTACAGCTGAGTGAACTGAAGCAATGTGAAATAAAGTGTCTTTTGCTCAAGAAAACAACACACAGCCCGGTCTGAGAATTGAACTCACTACCTCATGTTTGTGAGCCCAACACTCTAACCACTAAGCCATGTAGTCTGACAAAACCTTTCTATCTGCATCCTGAGCCTTTCTTGTCTGTCCCTCTGCTGACCATGGTATTTATAACAGCCGTGGCAGCTAGAAGGACAGACATACTGCAGCAGAGATTGTGCCTAAATAGGTCAGCTCCTGTCCATTTGAACTTTGCCTAACATGGCTGAGGTGGTAGGTCAAAGGAGATGATTTATCATTTTTTTGACAGGAAAAAGAAAACCTTTTTTCACGCCTGTTGATAGTGGTGGTTTTGGCGACAAGAATCCTTAGATTTGGTTTCGAATCTAAGCTTGGAGAAGGAAGTGTTAATTTTTACATATTTATTCTGGCTTTTCAATGCATTCTTCATTTCAATCCTACCATTGTCTACTTGGGTGGAAAACTTACTCTGTCAATGTTTAACATCTTTATGTGACCCTTGGCTGTCTTTAACAGTCCAATCTGTTGCAAACATTTGGGCCAGGATTCCAGTTTAAGGGTACCTTCCTCCCAATAGTTCCAAAGACCTCTAAAAAGTACCATGAGCATTGCCATTTCTTGAGACTAAGTGATTAGGACATTTTTTTCTTCCATGCTTCTTTTGTCTTATTTGTTCTTCAGTTACGAGGAATTAATGAAAGAAGAAAAATTGACTTCACTTGAAATTCAAGCTCTTGAGAAAAAATTTGAAAGTTGGTCCAGGTCTGGTGAAGTACAGATTAATTTTGAAATTGGCTCAAAGAATCAAAGTAAAACTTCTGGACCATCATCAAGGGACATTATGGTTGATCTACCACCAGAAGTTGCCAACTTTGATGTAAGGTTTCCATTCAATTCTAACAAAAATTAGATTTTTTGTTCTTTTGCTTCAGTTATTTAACTGTGGACATGCTAGAGCACTGTCTTATCAATTCCTATTGTTTTGTTCTTTTAGACTTTTACTTGTTTCAGTCATTTGACTGCAGCCATGCTGGAGCACTATCTTAAAGGGTTTTAGTCGAAGAAATCGACCCCAAGACTTATTCTTCATAAGCCTTGTACTTATTCTATCAGTCTCTTTTGCCGGAATGTAGATATAAACAGGGACATAAACACATTAATATTGGTAGTGGGAGGACAAACACATACACAAACACACACACACACATGCTTCCCCTAGCAAATACAAATCAGACGCAGAATGTGTGTCATTAGCCAGCTGGAGGAGATGTCTTCCTGGGGCTATAAACATCAGTAGCACTGTCCTGTATAGGATGCCACACTCAGTTAGCAAATATATGTTACAGTTCTGTACTGCTACTGTTTATATCTCGCTCAGAGATTTAATATAACATTCTCTCTTTTCTACAAGAGCAGCAACAGTGAGCCACTAGAAAAATATATAGTAATTTGCGAATGGAATGAGCTTCCATCACTATCTGGTGATTAACACATGGAGAGGACGAGTAACTACCGAGAGACTCGATGCCGTAT
The DNA here is from genome assembly GCF_001194135.2 of Octopus bimaculoides. Taxonomy (NCBI): domain Eukaryota; kingdom Metazoa; phylum Mollusca; class Cephalopoda; order Octopoda; family Octopodidae; genus Octopus; species Octopus bimaculoides. Next base: position 22,064,240 of record NC_068992.1, read on the forward strand.
ATATCACGTATGGCTAGTAATGGGAGCAATGACCTCCCCTCACAAATACTAGTCGGACACAGAATATGTGTCATTAGCCAGCTGGAGGAGATGTCTTCCTGAGGCTATAAACATCACTAGTACTGTCCTGTTGGCAAATATATGTTATGGTTTCATACTGCTGCTGTCTATATCTCGCTCAGAGATTTAATATAATATTCTCTCTCTTCTATATATATGTGTGTGTGTGTGTGTGTGACAAGCTTCTTTAAGTTTCTTATTTCTTTATTGCCCACAAGGGGCTAAACATAGAGGGGACAAACAAGGACAGACAAAGGGATTAAGTCGATTGCATCGACCCCAGTGCGTAACTGGTACTTAATTTATCAACCCCGAAAGGATGAAAGGCAAAGTCAACCTCGGCGGAATTTGAACTCTGAACATAAAGTCAGATGAAATACCACTTAGCATTTCGCCCGACGTGCTAACGTTTCTGCCAGCACGCCGCCTTTTGTAAGTTTCTGTCTACCAAATCCTCTCACAAGGCTTTGGTCAGCCCAAGGTTATTGAAGAAGATTTTTGCCCAAAGTGGGACTGAACCTGAAACCATGTGGTTGGGAAGCAAGCTTCTTACCTCACAGCCACACCTGCACCTATAATTATATTTATTATAAGTCTTGTAGTTATTATTCCATTGGTCTCTTGTGCTGAACCATTGTCAAGTGGTGGGGGTGTGTGACATGACTAGATTCTCATGTCAAAACTGATGGGAAAGTCCATTGTATGGTCTTACATGGAACCAGCATACGGTGACCTCACGGACCTCACCAGTGCTGGTGTCATGGAAAATGCACTCACTACACTCTGTGAAGTGGTTGGGGTTAGGATGGGTGCCAGGCTGTAGAAAACCAGGCTAAGACCGACATTCAGTTGTGATGCAGTCCTCTGACCCACTCGATCCTGTAGCACTAATCCACTAAACAGTGTTGGTGGTGATGATGATGATGATTGTGGTGGCAGTGGTTGTGATGATGATGATGATGATGATAATGGCAGTGGTATTGGTGGTGAAGGTAATGAGTGTGTGTGTGCATGAGTGTATACGTGTGTGCTTGCACATGTGTATGTATAATCTTGTAATCCAAATCTACTATTTCCCATCTTGACTCCATGATCCCTTTGAATCCTATGCATCCATTCAGAAACCTAATTATAAATGTCAAATCTGAAGCATTTTCCCATTATTTCGTTCCCTGTTATCCATAATTCCAATTGTTTTCTTTCAGTTCTTTTTCCTTTTTCTATTTTACCAATTTTTTTTTTTTTATTGTTTTTGTTTTTCAGAAATATGTTCTCCAAAATGGTGGCCACCAAGGTGGATGGGACGACTATGATCATGAAACTTTCCTTCGTTACCGCATCAAATACAAGGTTAAGTCACGGGCTTAATCGAATGTATATTCATATTTCTAGGGATCCTGTCCCCTAAGTCTGTGACGTTAATATGTCTACTTTATTAGAAAGTAGCAAACTATCAGAATCATTACAGCACTTGGCAAAATGATCAGCAGCATTTCATTCATACGTTCTGAGTTCAAATTCCACTGAGGTCAACTTTGCCTTTCATCCTTTTGGGATTGATAATTAAGTACCGGTCAAGTAATGAGATTGATGTAATTGACAAACCCCTCACCCAAAAAACTTCCAGGCCTTGTGCCTGTAACAGAAAGGATTATTATTATTATTATTATTATTACTATTATTAATGATGTGGTGAGCTGGCAGAATTGTTAGAACGCTGGATGAAATGCATAACGGTATTTTGCCCGTTGCTATGTTCTGAGTTCAAATTCTACCGAGGTCGACTTTACCTTTCATCCTTTTGGGGTCGATAAATTAAATACCAGTGAAAGAGTGGGGTCGATGTAATCGACTAGTCTCCACCCCCATTATTTCAGGTCTTGTGCCAATAACAGAAAGTGCTATTATTATTATTATTATTATTATTATTAATAATAATAATAATAATAAAGCAGTGAGCTAGCAAAATATATAACATCATTTTGTCCATCTTTACGTTCTGAGTTCAAATTCCGCAGAGGCCACCTTTACTTTTCATCCTCTTGGGGTCGATAAAATAAGTACCAGTTGAGCACTGGAGTTAATGTAATCGACTTACCCACGTCTGTGAAATTGCTGGCCTGGTGCCAGGATTTGAAAGTAATATGTCTACTTTATCAGCGGCTGTTCTGAACTTAAGCTTTTTGATCCCTGTGCAACAGTTCTTCTCCCGTTCTCAATTCAGAGAAGTCTTTTCTGTATCTTTTTAGTTTGGTCCCTGCTTTTTCAGCTCTGTGTCAGTATTCTGTCTCCAGTTATTTTAGGGCATCCTCTCTTCCACTTCCCTTCTGAATTCCAGGCCAGGCCCTGGCATGTAATGTAGGTTGTTGGATCCCTCCTTAAGATGTGGCCTATTTCCACCTGTGCTTCAAGATTTGTTCATTCCACATGGGAAAATATTTCGTTGCTTGGCAACAAGTGATCATTGTCCAGGGTTTATGCTCATCATAGAAGCTGACAGAAGACCTCTCATACGATAATTTACTTTAGTAAAGACTCTAATGGTTT
>NC_068992.1:22067337-22070112 GCF_001194135.2 Octopus bimaculoides
AATGGTTTTTCATACTAAATTGGGTGCAGTCTCACACGGTGTCAAACAGGGTTATCTACCTTATCTTTCGGATCTTTCCAGATATTTTAGACATTAAAAAAACTTCAGATATTTCAGAGATCATTTTTTTTTTTTTCAGAATCATAGTTTTAGCATCTATGATCACTCAATGGCCTGAGTGTGTGCTCCGGTCCCTGGATCCACATAATGTCGTTGATGGTTCACTGTCAGGTGGTGATAACCTATGGCATTTAAATTATTATAAGCGGGCCACTCATCTGAATGAATTACTGAACCTTTTTCACATTCTCTCTCAATAATTGGGATCAGACTGTTCTCGTCATGCTGTTCCACACCAAAGTATTGACAGTGAGCCTTATTTGAGACCAAAAACTCACAGCCCATCAATTCTACGTCCATGGTTCCTTTCGTTTCGATGTTCTGCATCACTGTCCTCGAAGAGAGGAGCGTTGTCGTCATTCAGCATTCTTCCTCAGTTGTATTTTCGTCAACCAGCAAATCTTGCTTCATCGATCTGAATAGGATTATCGTTTGTTCCAACCATCTTCCCTCATCGTTCATGATAAACTATGGCTCCACACACCTCGCGGCACATATTGTACCAGTCAGTTATTGTATTTTTTAGATTTTCCTGTTAGAGTCACTGCTGTAGTCATGGGTATATACCCATGACAAAGAAAAATATTATAGTTCTATATTTAAGAGATGAGGAATTATGTACATTATTTACATTTGACAAGCATGTGGCGTAGTGGTTAAGAGCACGGGCTGTTAACCACAAGATTCCGAGTTTGATTCCAGGCAGTGACCTGAATAATAAAAATAACAATAATAATAATAATAACATTGAAAAATACCTTAGGAATGAGAACCCAGAGTCAAACTTTCCCCAAAACACCTGAAGAAGGCTGGAGGGTACATCAGCCGAAATGTTATGTTAACAACAAACAAGATGAGGACAAATATCCGTCAAATGTAATTAATGTAGAAAAATATTAGTTCTAAAATTTCATACAGGCTCAGCTTGCAGTTTAATTTGTTGTTCACTTACAGAAAACCAATTTTTCCATGTAATGGAAAAATTGGTTTCCTTTATCAACTGAACGTCTAAGGAAGAACACTCTGGCTATACTGTTTGACAACGTGGTATACCGCATAGTATACTAGCGCCCTAAATTGTTCTGGCTCCCACCGAGTTATGTTGCTATGTATTTCATTACATATATACTGACGCAAATCTGAAGTATTTGTTTTGTTACATATTGTATTGCATATTTAATGGTTTGAATACAGAAGAAGAAAACTTTCCTTGAGCAAGTGTTGCCAGCTCTCCCTGGGAGATGTACAGAAGATGTAGAACAGCACATAGTTTGGTATGAACAATATTTGCAGCTGAACCAAGAGAAGAAAGATGCTATAAATCGGTGGAAAGGGCTAAAACTGGTGAGTTGAGTTATCTCCCCTATCACCTATAAACCGGATTGAGGGAATCATGTCATCCGTTGCTGGTGGTCCCAGACACCTTATTTAAAATGAATTATCAATTTGCTTGTTATTGTGGATAGATGAGGTTCTGTCCTAAAGTGATCACAATAAACGGCTTCCACTGAGTAGACATTCATCATCACCCTATCATCATCGTCATTGTCGTCATCACCCATCTCTTATCGTTGTCGTTATCGTCGGCGTCATCATTACCATCATCATCATGACCATCATCGTTATCATTGTTTTTATGTCTGTTTTCTTCCACGTTGGTATGGAAAAAGGAGGGAAATGTTAAAAAAAAAAAAACTCCTTGGGGTAATAGGAATTCTATAACTGGGGGCCTTTCCTGACGTCAACCCTTACCTGTTGTACAAGTAAAGGTATACGTTACAAACGAACGCCATTGCTGTTGAAGTCATCAGATGTGAAATGTAAGGAAGACTCACACACACATGTGTTACACACACACACATCATACATATATACAGATGTCTAGATATATAACTATATGCATGAGAATACATACATGAAACATACAAATAAATATACGCATGCAAAAATACCCTGTTGTTGATGTTGGAATTCCGATGAAGGAACCTTGGATCTAGGTTAGAAACTGGTTCTTTCTCTATTGGCAAGAAATCTTTAACTTAACTGAATAATGACATACATACATCCATCATCATAGGTGCATTAGGCTATGTACATACAAATATACACAGAAGCCTAGAAAATAATAGGTTATTCGAAGAAAAAGCGAAAGAAACTGACATAGATTCTCCAAATCCAGTTTATTAGAGGCACAGTGAAGGTGTGTAAGACATTCCAAAGAGTGTCCATCTGAGATTGTTTAGATGAATAGATGCACGCAATTAGATGTATGCACCAACAGTTCAACCAACACACCATCTCAGTCACATATTTACAAACACCAGGAACTCTCTTAACTCAAAAAGCCTTGTCACTTTCTTAGCGACCACTTGAACTTTTTTTAAGAACTTGAAAAAAAAAAAAAAACTCAAGTAGCTTGCTTACCAACCACATGGTTCCGGGTTCAGTCCCACTGTGTGGCATCTTGGGCAAGTGTCTTCTACTATAGCCTCGGGCCGACCAAAGCCTTGTGAGTGGATTTGGTAGACGGAAACTGAAAGAAGCCCGTCGTATATATATGTGTGTGTGTGTATATGTTTGTGTGTCTGTGTTTGTCCCCCCAACATCGCTTGACAACCGATGCTGGTGTGTTTACGTCCCCGTAACTTAGCGGTT
>NC_068992.1:22070758-22075874 GCF_001194135.2 Octopus bimaculoides
AATAAACACCTGATGATTATCTCCCTTGTATTATCTGGCAAAATGTCAACGATCAGGTCATATACATAGTTGTTTTATTTTCCTGTAAATCTCAGGTTTCAGTACATGCAACAACAATGACGACGTCGACAACAACAACAGCAATAATAATAATAATATGTGTTGAAAGCTAAGGTTGAAGAGTGGAGGAAGAGTACCATTTATAAAATATACGGATTAGAAAAGGAATCTTTCGAGGAGACGGCCTCTCTCCCATTTTGTTTGTAAGTTGTTCTGACAATACAGTTATAACTGAAAAGCAGCGAGCTGGCAGAATCGTTAGCATGCTGGGCGAAATGCTTAACGGTATTTCGTCTGCCGTTACTTTCTGAGTTTAAATACCGCCGAGGTTAACTTTGCCTTTCGTCCTTTCGGGGTCAATGAAATAAGTACCAGTTGTGTACTGGGGTCGATCTAATCGGGCTTTGTGCCTAGTGTAGAAAAGAATAGAGTTATAACTGAAACACTTGTGGTTGTGTTTGCTTGATAAGATTTTTTGTCTGGGGACATGACAACGTCACCCAGTTATTCTGTTTTAACACTTTCTTAGTTGTTTATAGAGTCAATGACCCTTGCCAGACGGTTTAATGGGCCTTGCTCTTCGTTTCTATGTAGATAATTAAAAAGACCAAAAAATTGCATGATTTATTATTGTTTATTTCGTTGATAGAAAGAGAAACAATCTTCAAAGGAAATATTTCCAGATGAAGAAGATAAATCAAAGAAGTTGGCTTTGCAAAAAAAATTAGAGGAAGAACGTCAGCAAAAATTGATTCAACTTCAACAATGGAAGGTAAATATATTTCTTCTTGTTTGTAATTCTTCTTTCTTAGTTTACGTTAGTAAAATAACTATCAGATATATTCTGAAATTATTTGAATTACATTGTGTAATAATTTTTTTTTTGTCTTTGGTCAGTAAGTGTTATTTCCTATTTACTTCTTCCATCTAGGAATCAAAGGAAATGACTACTTTCCCCTTCAAACTTTGCTTTTGTGACCTGGACATCAATGTTTTGAAACCGACCTATTTTCCATTACATTTCAGACAGATTCAGCACTGAGTTGCTGAAGCAGAAATATTGTTATAGCAAATATTTTGCTCAGTACAAGAGAGTTGCTTCTGTTGCTTGACCTTAACCACTTGAGCATGACCCTTAGTGGCTGACAATATGAGCATCTCTCATCATGAGCAGAAGTAGTGGTGGTGGGGATGGCGGCAGCGGTGGTCTTAACTGTGTGCTGGGAGGGATTCTTTGGGTTTGAATATAAATGTGACAAAAACAAAGCTTGAAGGAAATATTAGCCATTTTGCATACTTTCTGGGGATAAGCAAAGTAAGCAAATAGAAAATAATAGTTGCTACCCAAGGACAAAAGTCATGTTACACAGTGTTATAACCTATGTGGAAAGAGCAGAATAGCTTCTTCCAGAGAAGACAACCATATCTGGAGAGAACAGAGGCAAGAGGTTGAGGTAGGATTTGTACTTAGATCTTGCAAAACCCTCACCAGTAATGACGGCCCAAACAGACCCATGGGTTGGAGATCTGTTACCTGAGAGGTGCAAAGGTGTCATCTGCCAGATGTAGTAGGGGATCACCAGCAAATGGTGGATGCAATGATGCTCTGGTACAGCACATGCCTCCATACGACTACTACTACTGCTACTGCTACTGCTGCTGCTATTACTACTACTACTACTTTATTTTTACTTCTTATCAAATCTTAATCATCCAAATGACAAGAGAAATACAATAACAGCTAACCAAAAGGTACTTCACAGCAAAAGCATTCTTGTAGTGACTCCTGTAAAATGGTTTACACACTCTGTGAAATGGTTGGCATGAGGAAGGGCATCTGGCCATAGAATCCATGCCCCGGCAAGCATTGGAGCTCAACAGAGCCCTGTTGTGTCTTTCTACCATGAAATATTCAATTTAATTTCCTTGAAATGTTTAAATCTGAATTACAGTCACAGCAAGCCACTGAGAAAGCAAAAGAAGAAAACTTAAAAATGAAGGAGAAACTTGCTGAAGAAAGGAAAAAAGAGAAAGAAAAAAAGAAAAAAGTAGGTTGTTTTTTTTCATCGGAATACCTTTTTGTTATTATTATTCTGAGTTCAAATTGCACCGAGATCGACTTTGCCTTTCATCCTTTTGGGGTCAATAAATTAAGTACCAGTGAAACATTGGGGTTCATGTAATTGACTAGTCCCCCCTCCCCAGAAAAAAATTCAGGCCTTGTGCCTTTAGAAGAAAGGATTATAATTATTATCATTATAGACGTTGCCCAGTATACAATATAGTGAGGCTGTTAATTGAAGATATTGTATCTGCTGGGGGTTTGTACTGTTTGTCAAGTCACAACAAGGACCTCAGACAGACAATACTTTATGTAATATGTGTGCAGTTCCAAGTAATGCCGACTTTTGCGATACATCTAGATTGTAGGGTATCTCTAAGGTTTGCAGATGTTTTTTTCAGATTGAGTGGTATTGAACCTGATGCTCCAATGACAATGTTCAACTCTTGTAGCTGCCACATCTTAGAGATTTCAATTCTCAGGTCTCCATATTTATCAACTTTTTTTCTTTATTATTATTATTATTATTATTATTATTTTTGGATAGGACATACTCAAGATTCAAATGTGATGATTGGCAATAAGCCATTCAAGTGGGTCTGGTCATTTAAGTATTTTGGAAGTACAGTAAACTTTAAGAGTACTCTTGATGGTGAAATTTATGTGAAAATATCTAAGATTACAAATGCTTTTGGAAAACTTTTCTATTGAGAGCAGGATGACCATGGTGTCAGTTTGAAAACTAAAACAAGTGTATACAAATCTTGTATTTTGAGCACACTTTCATGCAGGGCAGAAGCATGGTCTCCCTACTACACACATATAAAGAAACCATTTGCATGTGCTGTGTGCACAATATCTGCAATAAAAAAAGCAAGATAAGAAATCAAATGTCAACATTTTAGTAAAATGTGATATCTCCAGGACTGAAAGCATGCTTTTGAGAATTCAGTGCAGATGGGCAGGACATGTTTGAATATTAGATGATTGCATTCTGAAAATTCTTTTGTATGGGCAACAAGCAGAGGGATTCTGTGGTAAAGGATGACCTATCCTCATGTATAAGGATCGGTTGAAGCAATCACTGTAATCCCTACGGCTTAATTTAACATCTTGGGAAAATGATGGCCTGGATTGATCTGAGTGGTGTAAAATGTGTTATGATGCATCAGTGGAAGAAGCAATGACAAAAGAATTATATCCTGCAATCAACAGACACATTTGTCCAATTCCAGCCAAAATCAAAATCACGATTGTCCTCATTGTGACTTCACAACAAAATCTGTACCGAATCTGAAAAGACATTCACACATCTATCACTAATAGATGCAGCTTCTTTTATTTTGGATTCTTTTTTTTAAAAAAACCTTTCCTTCAAACACTCATGTTGAAGTCAATGTGAGTGACCATCATTATTATTGTAATTATTATTCCACTGAGTTCGACTTTGCCTTTCATCCTTTATGGTCGATAAATTAAGTACCAGTGAAACATTGGGGTGAATTTAATCAACTGGTCCCCCTCCCCACAAATTTCAGGCTTTGTGCTTTTAATAGAAAGTATTATTATTGTAATCATATTTATTGTAATCATTATTATTACAAGTCTCCCCAAAACTCAAGAATCTTTCTTAGAATTGTTGCAGAATACAGGATTGCATTTTTCTACAGGTCAAGACTGCATGTCTCAGTTCCAATAAAATCCTCTCTCAATACTTTGGTTAGCTTGGGGCCAAAGTAGAAGACATTTGCCCAAGATACCATGGTGTGGGATTGAACTTGAAACCATGCAGTTGAGAAGCAAACTTCTTAACCATAGGGACATACCTGCACCTAATATATAAACATAAAGCACATGACTCAGTGGTTAGACCATTGGGCTTGCAATCATGAGGTAATGAGTTTGATTCCCGGACCGGGCTGCGTGTTGTGTTCTTGAGCAAGACACTTTATTTCATATTGCCTCCAGTTCACTGTGCTGTAGAAATGAGTTGCGGCATCACTGGTGCCAAGCTGTATCAGTCCTTGCCTTTCCCTTGGATAACACTGGTGGCAGGGAGAGGGGAGGCTGGTATGCATGGGTAACTGCTGGCCTTTCATAAAACAACCTTGTCCAGACTTGTGCCTCGGAGGGGAACGTTTCTAGGTGCAATCCCATTGTCATTCATGACCAAAGGGGGTCTTAAGTTACTTCCTTCATTGTTCTGTTTTTCAGTTAGAACTGCGGAAATATGTTCAAGAATACAGAGAAGCTAAAAGCAGGGAACTAATGGAACTGAAGAGACAAGAAGAACGGCAAGAAATGATTGAAGCTGAGGCCCGGCGCAGATTTGCTTCTTTGGAAGTTGTTCGATTCAGAGAAATGGTATTTTGTCACTCTGGCTGACCTTATGTGTGTGTGTGTGTGTGTGTGTGTGTGCGCGCATGCATGTATTGTGAGTAACTTGGCAAACTCATGAGACCCAGTATCATGAAAAAAAGCATCAGTACACACTGCGAAGTGATTGGTGTTAGGAAGGGCATCTAGTCATAGAAACCATGCCAATACCAGAGCTCAATGCTTGGACACATCAGATCCTGTCCAATTGTTCATTGCATACCAACATGGGAAAAAATATCAAATGAAGATGAGGATGATGATGATGATGATGTGTGTACGTATGTACTTAGGTGCATGTATATATATATATATATAGGTGCAGGAGTGGCTGTGTGGTAAGTAGCTTGCTTACCAACAACATGGTTCCAGCTTCAGTCCCACTGTGTGGCACCTTGGGCAAGTGTCTTCTACTGCAGCCTTGGGCCGACCAAAGCCTTGTGAGTGGATTTGGTCGACAGAAACTGAAAGAAGCCCGTCGTATATGTGTGAGTGTATGTGTGTGTGTGTGTGTGTGTGTGTGTATGAGTGCGTTTGTTTCTTTGTGTGTGTGTGTCTGTGTTTATCCCCCCACCATCGCTTGACAACCAATGTTGGTGTGTTTATGTCCCTGTAACG
>NC_068992.1:22076006-22078279 GCF_001194135.2 Octopus bimaculoides
GAATAACTACTAGGCTTATAAAGAATAAGTCCTGGGGTTGATTTGCTCGACTAAAGGCGGTGCTCCAGCATGGCCACAGTCAAATGACTGAAACAAGTAAAAGAGTAAAGATATATATATATATCATCATCATCATCATCGTCATCAGTTAATGTTCGTTGTCCATGCTGGCATGGGTTGGGCAGTTTGACCAGAGCTAGCTAGCTGGGAAGCTGCACCAGACTCCAGTCTGATTTGGCATGGTTTCTATGGCTGGATGCCCTTCACAACACCAAACACTTTACAGAGTGTAATGGGTGGTTTAAGGTGGCACATGTGTATGTGTGTGTATGCACATGTGTATAGGTATATATATATGTGTGTGTGTATATATACAAATATACATATACATACATTCATATAATGTATATATATGTAATCTTGCTTTTTCAAAAGGATCGATTGAAAACTGCTAAGAAAATTGAGAAAGCAAAACAAAAAGAAGAAATGGCTGAAAGAAAAGAGAAACGTTTAGAATCTCTGAGAAAACAGGTGAGTCTTTTTGGAATTTCCAGAATGGTTCTGATGTAAAGTATTTGGTTGGTTCTGATGAAATGTTCTGACTGAGCTTTGGTGACTGCTGTGTGATTACAGGTGGAGGTAGAAGTCCAGCGTGATCCAAGTCGACTCTTTCAGCCAACTGCTGGATGGAAGGAAAGATTAAAAGATAACACCTCTAGCAATGTTACAGTTCCTTTACAGCAAATACCTCACAGGTAAAAATCTGTTTACATTCATTTAATTTAAAAGTTATTGTTGTTGTGTTGGAGTTAGTCTGATTACAGGTGACATGGTTTATCATTTCATTTTGTAAAACATACATATATACATACATACATACATTGTTGTTGTTGGCACTCCGTCGCTTACGATGTTGAGGGTTCCAGTTCATCCGATCAACGGAACATCCTGCTCATGAAATTAACGTGCAAGTGGCTGAGCACTCCACAGACACGTGTACCCTTAACGTAGTTCTCGGGGATATTCAGTGTGACACAGTGTGACCCTTTGGATTGCAGGCACAACAGAAACAGGAAGTAAGAGTGAGAGAAAGTTGTGGTGAAAGAGTACAACAGGGTTTACCACCATCCCCTGCCTGAGCCTGGTGGAGCTTTAGGTGTTTTCGCTCAATAAACATTCACAACGCCCGATCTGGGAATCAAAACCGTGATCCTATGACCGCGAGCCTGCTGCCTGAACCACTGGGCCATTGTGCCTCCACACATACATGCTTGAAATTTCCAGAAAAACAAAAGACGAAGACAGGTGTATAAACAACAAGCAGGTGTATTAGTTTGACGCTCAGGAAGGTGAGAAAGTCTTTTATGTTTCGAGCCTACACTCTTCAGCAGAAAGGAACATGAGGAAATAAACAGAGAGAGAATAATAAAAACTTGTGGATTTAACAGTCAATCACATATATACATACATGTGTGCATAGACACACACGTTACTGTTAATTATATTCTTGTTAAAGAATAATAAATTTGTACTTTACCAGATGTATTAAGTAATCCCTCAGTTTAGTATAAAATTGTTTTTATCATAACATAAACACACACACATGTAAAGAAATCTATTTTGTTATTTTCCAGAGCTATACCTTCATGGCGTGCTGGTCTTTACTGATCAATGAATCAACGAAATGTGTAAAGAACTGAATATGATATTTAAAGAGGAGGATGCTGCTTATTTTTTGGTGTTTCTGTACAAGGCTACTTCACCTAAAGAAGTCCTTAACGAAGCAGTATTCCTAATAAAATTTCAAGTGTCATCGTTAACTCCAGAGTGATACTTGCCACATGAAGATTATTAAGATGGTGGACATTGGAAACATGTAGAATTAAGGAAACTAGGTGCAGATAAAGGCCTGAGAATGGACTGAAAGTTATGGCTGTGTAAGGGACGACCGTGCGAACTCATAAAAGGAGAAATGGTGACGAATGGAAAAACAGAGGACTCCTTTTATTTAAACGCGTCACACGGTCGAACACACAATAATATATCGAAGATGATATACTAATATGTTATGCGACGATAACATAGATGACCAGTAATGAAAGACCACAACCGTATAAGATGAATAACAGATATATTTATTGTAGCGTTAAAGATGTATGTCTGTGTGAGAGTGTGAATGCGACATATAAGAACATAATCAAAGACAGGCCGTCGTACAAAGAAAAGTATGTATGTGAGTGATACATGTATGTGTATGTGTATTATTACAGCAG
>NC_068992.1:22078738-22082220 GCF_001194135.2 Octopus bimaculoides
TGTGGGGTATGAGTTGATCTATTTATAGCGTTAAGAGGGCTCCCAGATGGCTTCAGAATTTTACTCTATCACATGACCTTATTAGGGGCCGTGATTGGTCAGTTTGCGTTCTGGCGGGAAAGGTTCGAAGAATTTGCCGATTCGAATAATAATCAGTCACGTGATGACAAGGTTAATGTTTTCCCTACGTTCGCATTTGTTTATATTTAAATGAGAAGAATGGCGATAGCAGTTTTGTATCTAATGGCGATAGGTATTAGAGACGATAGGTAGTTTCACTACAGCTGTAACTTAAGTGACCATTGGAAAAGATCTTCTTCTTTATCTCTTGTCACCTCTATTTTTGTCATCTCATCCTAAGCATTTGATACCACACATCCTTCTCAAAACAGTCTTTGAGAATTACATCATCCACCACCATCACCATCGTCATCATCATCATTATCATTCAATGTCAATTTTCCATGCCAATGTGGGTCAGATGTTTTGATAGAATTTGGTGAGCCTCGGGGCCAAATCAAGCTGCAATATCAGCTTTGGCCTATTTTCTATGGCTCGACGTCCTTCCTCGTGTCATTCCCTTCAGACTGTGTACTGGGTGCTTTTTACACATGCCGCCAGCACTAGTAATGTTGCCAGGTAACACAACAAGATAAGAAAAGAACAGGAAAAGAAAGGAAAAGAAATGGCTCCTTTAACTAAAGTAGGTGGGGTTGTATTTGTAGGGAGACAGAAGTTATACCAGGTGTTGAGAAGCTAAAATATGATAGATAGATAGATAAGCTCAGGTGTCTCATTATTTTTAATGTTAACCCCAACCACCAGCCTGAAACAACACAAACTAATCGTTTCTAGCTGGTGTTTGCACTTTGTGAGAACCAAATGGCTACGTATTCAGTGGTTATTTCATTTGAAGAGTTAGTTGTATAATTGTGTATTGACTATAGTGATCTTGCTGTTTTGATGCCAACTTGCCTGAGACTGCCTTTGGTTTTTTTTCTGGTTGAAAATCTTCCTGGGCTTTAAATTAACCCTTAAGCTTTTAAACCGGCTTTATCTGGCTCAAATATTCGACCTATTTTATGTTAAAAGTGGCCAGTGTGGCCTCTCACACTTACCCTATGATGTCATTTTATAAGTTAACAATCACATCATTGAAATCTTGAAGTTATGAGATAATGCAAAATTAATTCAAAACAATGTGAATAAATAAGCATTACATTTAACAGAATAATCTGAAAGCTAAAGGGCTAAAATCTCCCGTCAAAATACAGGGTGGCCCACAAGTTGTAAAGGGGTCTGAAATTTTAATAAATTTGTCTTAATTACATTTTTTATTTGTAATTTACAAGATGTGATTTTTCATACCTAACATACATATATTTCCTATATATAAACTGTATATGGTGCTAAGGTATTATAAATTAATCATCACACCTTTATGATTTTGGGGCCAACCTGGATAATGTTAATTTATGTTCTAAACACAAGCTTAATAATAACAAAGTTATTTTTAGTAAATTCTTCTTTAATTTCAAAATTAATTGAAATCATCAACCTGGTAACCTCTCTGTGTCCAGGGGATCAGTTTGCTGAGACCCTCCTGTGTGCTTCTTGGATATAATTGTTTCCAGTTCATTCTTTACTGTTGTCAGTCCACAAATGTCTTTGACAACCTCTTGCTCTCTTCCCCTTCTCACTTCCTCTCAAGATGGCCTTGGGCAATGGCTTGTGGTGCACTATTTGTCCAAAATATGATAGCTTTGTGGACTTGATTCAGTCAGTGTATTTAGTCTCAGTTTTTCTTGTACTGCAGCATTTTTCACTCTGTCTTTCCAGCTTATTTTACTCAATCAGTGAAACATCCACATCTGAAACACATCTACCTTCTTTTGCATTGCTCTGTAGATTGTCCAAGTTTCTGCCTTGGAGATGGCAACCAGCATAATGTAACAGTTTATTTTGACAGAATTGTGATGACAAAATGACTGGTGATACTTCATTGCATGAATCTTTATCATTCTGGCTTCATTTGTCAGTGGATAACACTGGATAATGATGGTAAAAGCTTGCAGTGGTTAGAGCAAAAAACCTGCACTGATTGTGTCATTAAATAAGTTTCTATTCTTTGAAAGGTGTTGTTCTTCTCTTTGGTGATTATCAAGAGTAATAATCCATGGATTATCAATCTCAGTGCAGGATGTCTGATCTATCTTTTGTGACTTGAGGTCCAGTGCCAGTTCATCAGAATTTATTGCTGATTACTGACCAATGTGTCTAGATTTTGTCTTTCAGTGGAAAAGACACAAATGTAATAATGAAGTATTTCTTCTTGAAAAACCAGACCATTTGTGATTAAGCTTTTGGTTAACTTCTTAGATTAAATAGAAGGAAGTATAGAAATATTTTTTTTTAATTAAAAGAAATAAAATTTATTCCACTACACAACTGGTTGTATATGTCTGTCTTTGCATTTTTTTTTTATTTAATCCTATACAAATCATCATCATCCTCATCATCTTCTTATTTCTGTTTTGTGTCTGCTTGCATGAAGTGCAATTACATTAAAGGAACATGCATCTGCAAAGCAATGAAAAATCACACAAGTCCTGCCAAAAGGAAGAAATCAAATAACAGGAGAAAAAAGGCTTGACAATATCAACCTCATCCTCCACCAACATTACCATGCTGTCAAAGCCATCGACTCTTCTATGCAAGAATTGGTCTACAGAATCATCAATGCCATCACCATAAAGGAAGCATTCATCAAAGAAGAAATTAAATTCTTGGCTATGAGATAAAGCTGCTACCACTGATGATTATATATAGGTTTATTTCAAATATCTCTCTCTATATAAACATACACTATGATGCACTTTTAATACAGTTAATATTTGTTAATAAACACAGTACCATTATAAATACAGTTATCCTATTTATGTTTATGTGTAGTGAAAAATTGAGCCCATCTCATTCGTATTACTGTCACCATTTTGATGGAAACCGAATAACAAGTATATTCTTTGTTTTTATATAACATGCAGTTATATAATTAAATATTGTTACATACAAAATAAAAGTGAAGTGAAGCAAGCTGATATGTAGATATATATATATATAATAGAAATGTAATCTTATTATTACTTATGTTTAAGCGATGAGCATACGTACACAATTGTGCTCCCACCAACTTTGTTTCCTCATAACAACTGAGATGATGTAGATTCCAATTATATTGGAATTTCTTGTGAGAAAATTTTTTCCAGGGAAGTGGTAGATGATTTTCAGAAAAGTCAGACTGGTCATCTTTGTTTCCTCATAACTTTTGTAAAAATGGTTATTTTTTAATGAAAATTTTGACAAATACCTTTCAGGGTGTTTAGATTATGACTATTTTGAAATTTAATATGAAAGTGAAAAATGGTGGGAAAGCGCACACACATACTGACACACATTACATTTTTTTCAGAAAATTTTTTTTC
>NC_068992.1:22082773-22086557 GCF_001194135.2 Octopus bimaculoides
TGTATCCTTAACGTAGTTCAGCATGACACAGTGTGACAAGGCTGACCCTTTGAATTACAGGCACAACAGAAACAGGAAATAAGAGTGAGAGAAAGTTGTGCTGAAAGAGTACAGCAGGGTTCGCCACCATCCCCTGCCGGAGCCTCGTGGAGCTTTTAGGCGTTTTCACTCAATAAACGCTCACAACGCCCGGTCCTGGAATCGAAACCGCGATCCTATGACTGCGAGTCTGCTGCCCTAACCACTGGGCCATTGCGCCTCCACAATGTTGCATTAGTTTAATGCTTAAAAAGAAAGGAAAGTCTTGACACTTCATATGCTTGTCCTTGATCAGAAGAAAAATAAAAGAGTGTGGTTGAGAGAAAAAATATATGTATATGTTAATTTTTACAAGGAAAACATTGACAGTAACTTTGAAGTCTCATCTTACCTGCTGTCGCCAGTCTGTATATTTATTCTGGTTTTACCTGGTTTTATATAGCTTTTGGCAGGGTGTTCCTTTGGTAGGTGGAGTAGTGTGAATAAGATTTAGTTCCAGCTTGTGTGATAGCATTCCAGGAAGATTCAATGAATTCAGGAACTCTATTGGATAATTCACTGCCTGCTTTTGTTCAACCACAGTATCAATGGGAAAGTACTTCATGCTGTCTTTTGGAATTTCTTGGAAAAGTTTCCTGTTGATGTTATCCACAGTTTGATTCTTGGGAGCTAATATGGCCCTCTCACAAAGTCAGTTTGAATCCATGAAATGGCGTTTAACATTTGAATAAACATGGTTTATCAAGTTTTGGATACTTGAGACTGAAACTCCACAACTATTTGGGAGTGAAATATCTCCATTTTGATGGTTCCATTGCCAATCTGCAACAACAAAGCATCAAATCTTCCTCTCATGTTTATTTTCAGGCTGAGTCTTTGAACATGGCTCCAGATGTAAGAATGTTTCAGGCAAGCATTGATTTCATCAGCTGGAGTTCCTCTTGCAATAACTGGCAATGCTTGTCTAAAATCACCAAAGAGTAGCACGGTGATACCTCCCATGATTTGTGAATTCTGTCTAATGTCTAATGTCCAGAGCCTCAAATGCTTGCTTGTGTGCCAGGGTACATTCATCCCAGACAATGAATCTTGTCTCCTCCAGTAGCTTAGCCAAGTTGGTTCCACTCTTGATGTTGCAAATGACGGTTTCATTATAGTTCAAATCCAATGGAAATTTGAAGGTGCTGTGTGCTGTATGCCCTCCAGGCAAGAGGATAGTAGCAATTCCAGATGATGCTACTGCTAGAGCTACTTTTCTCTGGAGTCTCACTGCAAGTAAAAGAAGGTTAGTTATAAAAGTTTTACCAGTACTTCCAGATGCATCCAAGAAGAAAATCCCTCCATTCTTGTTGTTGATGTCATCAAGGACCTTCTGATATATTTGCTGTCAGTTTTGGTTCAAGAAGGGGTTCATTGTTTTGATCACATTGCTGCAGTTCTTCCATGTTGTATCCTATTTCTCTCAAAATTTCCCTGTTGATTTGTCTAGTTTCTCTGTTTGGCTTTGGCAGACCAAAATTGCTGAGATCTCTTTGAGCTAAGTTCATCACTTTGTCTTCAATTTCACAGAGAGCTAAATTTGTAATCTGAGGATTCAATTACAATCCTGGATGAGCAAGTCTCATTTCCTGAAGAATATCCTCACTGATATTTTTCCCAAAGAGTAACTGGGTTGGAAAGTTCACAGGTGGCAATCATTACTGCAAACAGATCTCTGACTTGTTTTGGAGAATTTGTTGCAATTGCTTCACCCAGAGTCATATTCCAATGATGATCATATTTGTTGCAAAAAATCACATAAAAAATTCGCGAAAACAATCGCTGGATTTCACAATTAATTTCGATTATTCCCAAAATTTATTTCAAAATTATAAAAATTGCTGCGTACAAAAAAATTCGTCGTAAAAAAATCGCTGAAAACAATCGCAATAACGAAAAAAATATAAATCCTAAATTTCAGGATTGCGGGTCCGGATTCAGTCCGGAATGTTTTTAATTTACTCACGGAGTCGGCCTGATTTCAAAATGGTATATGTTGGACTACGGCCTCTAGGAGTAAAGTTGAAAAAATGTGACACTCTGACATTCGCGTTTATTATTAAAGATAATTAAGTAAACTAACAATCAAAAGCATTCCAGTTGTGGGCGGAGGTAAAAAATACGTACACCACCCGTTTTCGGCATAACAAAAACCCTAACCCTAATCCTAATCCTAATTTAAACCCTAACCTTAACCTAAACCCTAACCATCAAGTGTACGTATTCTTTACTTTCGCTCAGTTGTGAACATCCAGTATTTCTATAAGGCCGAGCGAATGTGAGACTACATTATTCAACGTGTCCCTTCTTTTCTATGACGATAGTTTATAGATGTAGTTGTTATTTCTAGCAGGTAAAGAGACAATGTAGATGCTTCCTTGTTGGCCTTAATACTATTGCAATAGTTGTAATTCCAATTTGTGTCAAAGACTTTCGTAACCTTTGATGTAGTTCTACTAAAATCTCCGTATGACTGACGACAGAGCATGTTTCATATTAGTTCATGTGTCAACGATACAAGATCTATGATTCACAGCCATAAAACTGCTATAATAATGACGCCAACATTAAATATAGCTTATGTTTGATAGACAAACGTATAACTTGGTGTAAGTGTAAGAAAATAATGGTTTCAAATTTAGCATAAGGTCTGCAATTTTAGTGGGAGAGGTTTAACTAATTACATCGACTCCAGTACGCAATTGGGACTTAATTTATCGACCCCCGGACAGGTTAAAGGTCATGTTGATCTCGGCAGGAATTGAACTCAGAATGCAGAAAAATAACGGAAACCGTTTAATAATGAAGTCTAGTGAAGACAAAATGAACATATGTACTAATTTCTTGGTTTTAATAAATTCTAATAGTTATCTAAAAAAAAAAAAAAAAAATTCAAAATGAAATATTAATAGTAAAAATAATGAAACGAAACTGAAACCGAAAGACGTTTTATCGCTCCATTGATTCTGGTTATTAATTATTTTTAATATAAGTACAAGGCTACACATTTTAAATGAATTTTAAATTAGTTTTCTGAAATTAAAAACAGCAAAAAACAATAAGTTAATTTAATTACTTAATATTTTCTTTCTCTTTTCCTTCTGCAATACGGAAACTGACGAGAAGGACATTGTAGATCTGAACAATATTTTCACATTAAAAAGAAAATCTAAAATTTAAACTGAACCTTAGACAAAACATTTCGAGACAAAAACTATAGCGATGATAACAATTAAAATAATTAATTATAATTTTTTTTTTGTAATTAGACATAGAGCCATCGAGATCGGCGTCTTATTGCTTCATTAACAACGGTTGTAACAACGTCACGATACGGACTTAGGAAACCTTGGAGCAAGAGTTCTTTAGTCATCTTAAATGACAAATCTAAATTCATTTTTATCTCTGTTATTTATTTGAATCTCTATGAGAAACCCTTCTTTAATTTCCTGTATGACCGGTCGTAATTTAATTCACCTAAAACGCGTCTTTAGTCGATGATTCGAAGTTATTGTAATTGATAAAAAGTTCCTTCTGAATCTCATTTGAGGTGTTATTTCACACAGACCAAAGAAATACCAATACCATCAACTTCATAAAATACTTCAGGTAAAGGAACATTAACACATCTAATTATATATATATATATATATATATATATAGTTTTAGAGAAAAGAACCGAACTCATCTATGAATATTTTCCCTA
>NC_068992.1:22087644-22088470 GCF_001194135.2 Octopus bimaculoides
AAAAGAGAAACCGTCATAAGAAAACTTACGTTAAAAATAACATGAACACGATTTTTTTCTCAATAGAAGTAAATTCCAAAGTAAACGTTTCTAGTAGAGAAGTAGAAGAGAACAGAAGCAAAAATAGGAATATACACGCACGGTTAAATATAGAAACTATAAAGGGCAGACTCGGCGCAGTCACCCTGTCCCTTCCCCAAGAATTTTAAAATGTTAGCTCTCCGAAACTTTTTTTTCAATCTTGCAAAAACACGAAGATTAAGAATAAACAGAGAAAAAGTACACAAATATATTTTACTTACCTGTCGTATACGTCGGTTCTGTTTTTTTCACATTAAAGGTGGATTAATCCCAACAAAACGACATAAGTTTAGTCACTGTTTCAGTACGTGTTTGTGTTCTTCATTGATCTTAGGTGAAATCTTGTATTAGTTAAGAAATGTTTGTTTAAAAAAAAAGTATGTTATGTGTATATGTATTTAAAATGTGTATTGCTCAGCAATTTGAGCAAAGAGGTGCTCAAATTGTCTAGTGGAATACCTCTTCCGCCACATGAATTCTATTAAATACGAGGGAAACAACTCGGATGAGGTACCATAAAGTTGCCGATATTTGCGCTTAGCATGCGCCCACATTCCTTCTACATGATTTGTGTGTACACCTGTGGCTTCATCAACAAATGAAACTGAGTGGTTTACCGTTAAATGCAGGAACCCTTGCTGCTGCAAATTACGATAACCTGCCCATTCATCTGTGAAAATGATGCTCCCTGGATGGACATGTTGCCGGATAATGGATTGCAAGGAATCCATGGACCGGCTATTAT
>NC_068992.1:22091008-22092454 GCF_001194135.2 Octopus bimaculoides
GTGGGGCCTGGAGGAAAATAGGATCACCTGATTTTAATATTATGACACATTCTCGGTGGTTGGTTTGATTAATATATTCATCAAACTTGCTGCTAAGAATATGTCATAAAATCTGTAATGAGTTGTATTTTTAAAAATGCAAAAAAAAAAGAATTTCTAATTTTTTAAAAATTGTTTTTGTCATACTTTTACAGGCTGTCTTCATTTTCTTCACTTTGAAAAAATACTAAAAAAAAAAACCAAAACCCCCCAGAAAGAAAATGTGTGAGTATTTGGCTTTATTTTTAAAATGAGGCATAATAATAATTCTCAGGTAATTAGCATTATCGTTAGAGATGAAATACTCAATATTTATATTTACTCTGTTACTTTGACCTTGATTGCCACCAGGAGTTATATTCTTAGATACACATACATTAGCTTCAGACTTATTTAGAACTGGGAACCTTTATTTCTAAATTAATGGTTCATAATTGTTTTATCCACTCGTCCTCTGATAACATTGATTTGAATATTACAAGGCATTCACCTCAAACCCCCATCTCTAATAATAATTCTAGCATGGTTACCCATCCATCCTTTGTGTTTCTCTATCCCCTATTCTCTCATATTCACCTTGTATCTTGAGGCTACAACCTTTATCATTTCTCTCCCTTTTCAGCTGGTGAAGCCATGTATTCACATCTTCTTAGGCAAGACACCTATTCCTGTCCCTCTGTTATATTTTCACACCCTTTAATACTAAACTCCATGCAGTTGAGGGGATCTTTTCTTGTAAGTACACGACAACCCTACTAGTGTTAGTGCAATGAAAATAAAGCACCCAATACACTCTTAATGTGGTTGGCATTAGGAATGGCATCCAACTGTAGAAACCAAACCAAAGCAGACATTGGAGCTTGCCACAACCCTCATGTTTTGTTGGTTCCTGACAAATTGTTAATCTCATGTCATCATGAAAGAAAGACTGTCAAATGATGATGATGATCCCTGTCAGTTATTTCAGTTAATAATTTAAATTAAGCTAGTCTTTCAGATTTATAGTGTAAGAATTTCTTCGTGTTATCATAGGCATAGGAGTGGCTGGGTGGTAATTAGCTTGCTTACCAACCACATGACTCCGGGTTGGGCAAGTGTCTTCTACTATAGCCTCAGGCCGACCAAAGCCTTGTGAGTGGATTTGGTAGACGGAAACTGAAAGAAGCCCATCGTATATATATATATATATATATATATATATATATATATGTGTGTGTGTGTATTAGTTTGTATGTCTGTGTTTGTCCCCCCAACATCGCTTGACGACCGATGCTGGTGTGTTAATGTCTCCGTAACTTAGCGGTTCGGCAAAAGAGGCCGATAGAATAAGTACTAGGCTTACAAAGAATAAGTCCTGGGGTCGATTTGCTTGACTAAAGGCGGTGCTCCAGCATGGCCACAGTCAAA
>NC_068992.1:22095661-22096751 GCF_001194135.2 Octopus bimaculoides
TTGGTGGACCCCTACCTCTACCCTGAATTCATTGCTGTACTCATTTCCAACCCTCACCTTACTGGCAGCATCTCTGTACATGGCTCGCACAGCTCTCACTAACCATTCTTCTATCCCAAGTTTCCTCATTGACCACCAGATAAGGGATCGGGGGACCCTGTCAAAGGCTTTCTCCATGTCAACGAAAGCCAGGTACAGAGGTTTATCCTTAGCTAGGTATTTCTCCTGCAACTGTCTCACTAGAAATAAGGCATCAGTAGTGCTTTTACCTGGCACGAACCCAAACTGCATCTCATCTAAATTGATTCGCTCCCTGTTGAAGTAATTTTATTGAGCATTAATAATGATTGTAAGAAAATAATGTATGTTATATTGTATACCTAATCCATTATTACTATCATAATGTCCAGTCCTTGATGTGATGTGGTGGCCCGTTTGCCTCAATGACTGAGAGCTATGCCACTGGAGGGCAAGCTCCTGAAAGGGCTTCTCATGCTGGACAGGGTCAAAAGATTGAGGCCAGACTAATTTGGACCACCTCTTTGCAGAGGTAAGAATGGGGTTGCATAGGGCCAAAGCTGCCATCTGGAAAGTTGAGCCAAGTTACAACATCTTTGATGACAATTCAAAAGCAACAGGACCTGGAAGATAAATTCATCTTCACCAGCTCCGAGGTGGTAGCAATGGAGAAAACTCATTGATGGCTTATGTTCCATAAGGAGCAAAGGGCTTAAGGAAGTAGACAAGCTCCTTTATTGGTCCAAAGCCTAATCAAAACTAATAAATGTGTCCAATCACATGGTTTTATTCTCTATCCTTTGTAACCTTGTAATCTTATGCCTATGTAAGAAATCAGTATTTCTAACTCTTTACTCTTTTACTTGTTTGTCATTTGACTGTAGCCATGCTGGAGCACTGCCTTTAGTCGAAGAAATAGACCCCAGGACTTATTCTTTGTAAGCCTAGTACTTATTCTATTGGTCTCTTTTGCCGAACCGCTAAGTTATTGGGACGTAAACACACCAGCATTGGTTGTCAAGCGATGTTGGGGGACAAACACAAACATATACACATACATACATACATATAT
>NC_068992.1:22097436-22099566 GCF_001194135.2 Octopus bimaculoides
GTTGTGAGTGTTTATTGAGCGAAAACACCTAAAGCTCCACTAGGCTCCGGCAGGGGATGGTGGCGAACCCTGCTGTACTCTTTTACCACAACTTTCTCTCACTCTTACTTCCTGTTTCTGTTGTGCCTGTTATTCAAAGGGTCAGCCTTGTCACACTGTGTCACGCTGAATATCCCCGAGAACTACATTAAGGGTACATGTGTCTGTGGAGTGCTCAGCCACTTGCACGTTAATTTCACGAGTAGGCTGTTCTGTTGATCGGATCAACTGGAACCCTCGACGTCGTAATCGACGGAGTGCCAACAACGAAAACAACTGTCTTACTGAGCAGTCATGTGATAAAAACCATTCATGCATAAACATCCTGTCTTTATTGCATATCTGGGACGACATTATCGAATATGGCCTGTCTCACAGGGGAATATGATTTGAGGGAATTTTGTTACTATTTCTAGCAGGACTAATGACCATATAGAATCTCCTAACATTATTAGATAGATTGACTGAAATTAAATTTACTTGGAGTGGTTGACATTAGGAAGAGTATCCAGCTGTAGAAACCATGTCAAATCAGACTGGAGTCTGGTGCAGCCCTTGTTAAACCGTCCAGCCCATGCCAGCATGAACATTGGATGTTAAATTATGATAAGACATTAAATTTCTAATTTTGAGCTGAAGGCCCATCACATCCATTCATACAAGTCAAAATTATATCACCAACTGCTCCTACTTATAAGGCTATATTACATTATGAAACTATTTTATTTTACTAAACTATACATATTAAGGAAAAGCAATCCTTGCTTCAACTAATCACATGGAAGTGTTACAAATGGGCTAAGTAATGGAGGAACAAGCAGAATTATTATTATAAGATTAACGGTAAAATTATTTTATTTGTGGAGGGAATTCATGGAATGTTTGTTTCTTCTTAAAATATTGGTAGTTTAAGAATTGAGAGAGAGAGAGAGAGAGAGAGAATGTCCTTAGCAAAATATTGTGTTGAATATGAGACATTCTATTTTCTGTCTTTCATTGCAGGTGGTCAAATATATTCAGTTGTTACTTTCTGATAACAATGACTTGGCTCATTGTTTGTTAAGCCTTCTTCCCAAGAAACCAATTGCTTGTGACCAAAGTTTCAACTCCATCTGTAATGTGAACCCTTATTCTGGTGTTTCATCTGTAGTTCTACAAGGATTTAATGACAGGTTAATGCTTTTGATTTCAGTTGGATTTCATGCTTTTTTTTAATTTTTTTTTATTACACTTCCACACCTGGTTCTGTGATACAAAACCTACTGTTTTAAAGTGCTGTGTTCAAATTTAGATTAATATAATTTTATATAAAAATTTTAATTTAATTTTTAGTTATATTCCTAACAGCAAACTCAGTAATGAAAAATTATCTATTTTACTAAATCCCTGCAAATGTTTTGCTATATTTTTTGATTAATTGAAATATATATATATTCCAATAGTGACAACAGAGTTTAAATATTTTAAGATGGATAACTTTATGTGTGGTTTCAGCCACACTGAAAAGATTGTGTAGAATTTATTCTGATACTACAGGGGTAGTGATCCATAAATATTCTAGACCTTATTTTAATGGGGAACAGTGCAGATGAGTTTGAAGTTCAGAGATTGAGAGCAAAATTTTGGAGAGAAGGGAGTGTTATATATAAATCTGAAGTTCTAAGGAGAAAGTTATCAGATAAAGTCTTCTGTTTGTAATCTCTTACTGAACTCATAATAGCGTTAGTGATGAGATTCCAACACTTAACATCACAACTTTGCTAGCTACAATAGTATATGGGTTCAAATCACTAGAAATATATTTTGAAGTGGCTGTAATAAATGGCTGCAGAAAAAGGGTGATTCTGCTATTTTTTAGAGGTGGAAAACCTTCATGAAATTTATTGTAGACTAAAACACAAATTAGTATTATACAAATACCAAGTAATAATGGAGGACTAAGGTGGCAAACTGGCAGAAACGTTGGCACATCGGGCAAAATGCTTAGCAGCATTTCATGTCTTTACATTCTGAGTTCAAAATCTGCCGAGGTCAACTGCCTATCATCCTTTTGGGGTCGATAAAGTAAGTACCATTTCAGCACAGGGGGGG
>NC_068992.1:22099586-22101954 GCF_001194135.2 Octopus bimaculoides
GGGGGGGGGGGGTCGATCTAATTGACTTAGCTCCCCCACCAGAACTTGGTGGCCTTGTGCCAAAATTTGAAATCAATAATAGGAGGGACTGATGCTACACAACATTTACAGTCAAGTAATATTTGAAAATGAAGCACCTGTTGAAGAACTTGGCATCAAGTTACTTACGACTGCCTAAAGCACTTTCAAATGAACAATATCTACTGGAATATTTTGTAGAAACTGTTGAAAGGTAGTGACCGTTTGTATACATGACTGGAATGAATCAATTGGTCTTTTAGTAATACATTAGAGTAAAAAATAACCAACAAAAAAAAAAACTATTGTTGGTAGTCACAAACAGCAAAGTAAATTAAGAAATCGAAGCAGATCTTAATGAGAAGGTGAACAGCAATAGTTCTTCAAATGAAAATACTAGTTGTGAATATCACTGTTGTAAATAGTTACAATAGGACCAACAAATACTGAAATATTGGCAACTTTGTATCAACAAGGCCACTGTTATTGACAAACATTGATGGCTCTGTGAATGGCAATGTTTGTATTGTGTTCAACATGTCTCTCAATAATTTGAACAGCATTGCAGTTAAAGATTGGTTTCTGTCAGGTATGTCTACACTCTAGAACCTTGTTTTGAATACCATGAAACTCAAACATAATCACTACTTCAACAATGCAGATGCTGTCCTCTGTGCATCCATTCTAACCCTTTCTGTCCATGGTACATCGGTCATCATTTTATCTAACACACTCTACAGCCTCCATTTGTATACCCCATACTCAGAGTATTGCTGGTCATTCTTCTCCGAGTAGTTTTACTCCACGTATTGTATATATGCACTATTAATGAATGATAAACTCAGATGTCATAACTAATGCAAAAACAATTAACTCAGATGTCAATGTTATTAGCATGTATAACTTTCCTTATTTACATTCCTGCTGGAAGGAATAGTGGGGTGGTCATTAAAATGAATACCAGTTATGTACTGGAGTCAGTTAATTGACTACCTATCCACTAAATTTGTAGTGTTGTGCTAGATGTGAATGTCATTAACATGTATAACTTTCTTTGATTATTTCAGCAGCTCTGTTCTTCTGACAAACTCCTATCCTCATAGCAAGCCAGCGATTATCATCTGTCACAACTGCTACAGTCCCATTATGTTCAACACTCATTAATGTCCTGTGCTTTCCAAATACACTGTCATCCAACAAGGCAGAATGCTGATAACAATTTCACAGAACCTTATGCGCTCAATACACAATGTGTGCAGTCTTCCATTTGGGTCATTTGTTTTTTCTAAAAGTTTGGGAGTTTTCTTTAAAAATATCCTTCAACTAAATACAGCAAACGTCAACTGAAGATAGATAAGCTCCTTGTGAGTCGAATACACAAACCAATTTTAATTTTCCCCATAAAATCCTTGAAGTCACAACTTCCTATTTTGCTTCCCTTAACAGCATTAGGGCCTTTGTGCTTAGTGAAAAAGACCCCAGCATTTTTTCTATAGCTAAAAGTTTCTTTTCCCTGTCAATAAGATGAAACTTGAAAATATTTTGGCAGTGTTGTAGTGTTGCTATTAATAATAATAATAAAGTTAATAAATGACCACAAGGCTAAGTATTTTCTTGATCCTTTTTTCCATTTCATTCCATGAAATGGTTATAATTGCCATACTAATTGTTCATTAACATGACTGTTGTCTCTGAAGAAAGACGTCACTAACACAACACTATTTCTCCTCAGTTTTCTATGAGAAAGTGCACAAATAACTAAATATATATATAGTTGAAATTTATAGAAAAACAAAAACCGAAGACAGGTGTATGGACAACAAGCAGGTGTTTTAGTTTGATGCTCGAGAAAGTGAAAAAGTCTTACACACATTACGAGAAAGCAGTAGAATATTGCAAAAGCATTCAGCTCTGAATGTAGAACTTGTAGCAAAAACAGCTGTAAGCAAATGAAGGTGATTACTTAACTCCTGTTTTCTTGTTGTTCAATAATTTATATTATGCTCTATACTCATCTATCACTTTACTCTAAAAGCCTCTGTATATTGAGTTTTAAGATCTGGTTATTAGTATTTCTAAGCTTAAGCAAAATCTATCTATCTATCTATATATGTATGTATATATATATATATATATATAAGTCAGTAAATAGTGGGGTTGTGTTAACCGCACGTGGAGAAGTAATAGGAAAATGAAAAAAAAGGCAGAATGCTAAACTGGAAGCATATTTTAATAAAGATTTCTTACCGGTTTTCATTGCGAAAGCAAATTATCAAGAAGGAGAATGAAAATGTTTTTTACAAAGAAGTACAAAATGAAGAAAATAATATCATCATCATCATCATCGTTT
>NC_068992.1:22102753-22110854 GCF_001194135.2 Octopus bimaculoides
CTTTTAACCCTTTTTTTAAACCTAACAAAACTCTCATGCATCCTTATTTTTCCTACCATTATAAACATGAACTACTATTGAACTTCAAAAGCTCAAAGACAATATAATGTATGGGTATATTATTTTTTTATATATTATTTTCTTCATTTTGTACTTCTTTGTAAAAAACATTTTCATTCTCCTTCTTCTTGATAATTTGCTTTCGCAATGAAAACCGGTTAGAAATCTTTATTAAAATATGCTTCCAGTTTAGCATTCTGCCTTTTTTTTTTTCATTTTCCTATATATATATAATATATATATATATATATACATACACACACTTTCAAATAATGTGCTTTGTACAGCTCAGACTTTTGTGACAAAATCCCTATTGCTTGGTGAAGGAGGAAGAAATGTGATTTTTTATCTGTTGTTTTTCTGCTTGCATGGTAAGATGTGTCATCTCCAATTCAGTTTCTCACCATTGTTGTCCTTTGCGAAGTTCAGCCACTTGAGATCAGCTTTCACCACTTTTCCATGTTTGCCGGCAAGTTCGCTTCCCCTTGAATCATTTGTCTACTCAAATGTCATTCTTTGTACACATCACAAGCCCTTTGCAGATCAGTCTTCTCTCTTGCATGGCCACATTCCATCCAGATAGTAGTACAATTCTCTCTTTCCTTCTAAAACGTCTTTGACTTTGCTAAGTTGGTTTTAAGATTCTTCAATTTTAGATTTTGCTTCCACATTTAGAATTTCTTCTTTAAATTTTTTGCAACAGATTCAGCTGTCAGAACCAGCTCATGGATATAGAGTCCATGGTCATCCAAATTTAAACTGTTTTGTTGTAGTTTGTACAACTGTAAGTCTATAAATGTAAAACTTAATAATTATAAATGTGAAACTTAATTTATATAACAATTTATTATGGTTTAGTTTTTCAAAACATGTTTTTACATTTAAATTTCTCATTATCTAATTTAGAAAAGTTAAAATTTGTATTTATTTATTTAATTCATACTTTTTCATATGCAATGTTATAGAATTGTAAATGTCTTCAGCAGTTCGGTTCTGACCAAAATAATCTACAAAGTCACCTTTTGGGTTTATCAGGTACATGATAATAGTATGGTCCACCTGCCAAAAAAAAAAAAAGACAAAACAATAATTAACATTCTTTTCTAATCTAGGCACAAGGCCCAAAATTTTGGGAGAGGGGTCAGTCGATTAGATCGACCCCATTTCGGAACAGGTACTTAATTTATTGATACAGTTCTATATTTAAGAGATGAGGAATTATGTACATTATTTACATTTAACGGATATTTGTCCTCATCTTGTTTGTTGTTAACACAACATTTCGACTGATATACCCTCCAGCCTTCATCAGGTGTCTTGGAGAAATTTCGAACCTGGGTTCTCATTCCTAAGGTATTTTTCGATATTGGTGACCTGAATAATATTAATAATAATATCGAAAAATACTTTAGGAATGAGAACCCAGGTTCGAAATTTCTCCAAGACACCTGATGAAGGCTGGAGGGTATATCAGTTGAAACGTTGTGTTAACAACAAACAAGATGAGGACAAATATCTGTTAAATGTAAATGATGTTAATTTACTGACCCTGAAAGGATGAAAGGCAAAGTTAACCTCGGCGGAATTTGAACTTAGAATGTAAAGACAGATGAAATACCGCTAAGCATTTCGCCTAGCGTGCTAATGTTTCTGCCAGCTCACTGCCTTAAAACAATAATTAATATTAAATTAGAGATTAAGGCAGTGAGCTAGCAGAATTGTTGGCATGCTGGTTGAAACACTCAGCAACATTTTGTCTGTCTTTACGCTCCGAGATCAAATTACGCCAAGGTCAGTCCGTCCTTTCAGGATCGATAAAATAAGTACCAGGTGAGAATTGGAGTCAATGTAACAAACTTACCCCACCCCACTGAAATTGATGGACTTGTGCCATAATTTGAAATCAATATTAAAACAGAAATTTGAAATTTATCAAGAATATTTTAAAGTTAGTGAAGGAGAAAATTTGCAGAATGTTAAAGTAGTTTGAGTGAAGCATTGGGATGTTAAATTAGATAAAATCATGTTGAGGCTCATCATTTGATGTCTATTTTCCAAGCTAGCATGGGTTAAGACGGTTTGACTAGAACTGGTAAGTTGGAGAACTGCAACAAGCTCCAGTCATCTGTCTAGACTTGGTTTCTATGGCTGGATGACCTTCCTAATACCAACCACTTTACAAAGTATGTTGGGTGTTTTTTATGTGTCACCCGCGCAATATAAAATGAAATACAGAAGTGAAAACAGAACAATGGTTTGTTTTGTCTTGTATTTCTTTCATCACACCATATGGGGAAATTGGAGATTGAATAAAGCCATTATCATTGCTCAAATATGCAGGAAAGGATAGTGACATATGCAGACTGTAGGCACTACAGTAGCCAGGCTGTTTTGTCTAGTCTTTGAATTGAAATTAAAGAAAAGAATCTTACAATGTAATCATTATCTTCATCTTTTGGTCCAGAACTGTAATAGACACGATAAGCTCTTGTTGCCTGGTGAATTCTTTCTTTGTCTCCAGTAAGGCCTAACAGTTTGGGTGAAAATTCTGAAAAGATAAGATAATAGTTAGGTATCAGAGTGGAAGAAAATTAATAAAATTACCAAAATATTTGAGAAAAAAAAAAAAAAAAATCCTGTATTTATCTTTTTCAGTCATTGGATTGCAGCCATGCTGGGGCATTTCTTTGAAAGGGTTAGTTGAAAAAATCGATCCCAGTACTTATGTGGTTCTTATTCTATAATCTCTTGTTGGACTGTTAAGTTACGAGGAGGTAAACAAACCAACACTGGTTGTCATGTGGAGGTGGGACAAAGACACACACACCTATGCACATAGAACAGCATTCCACCTGCCAAATTCCCTTACAAAACAAAAGCAGGCAAACGCTTAATTTACAAGAGTTACGACCTTTTCGAGAGTTCACTCCCCTTTAAGAATTTTAAAGCCACACTTTTATTCTATTTTGTGGCATAAAGACATGTATAAAGGTTCAATACACACATTTATGCTGGTGGTGCTTCTGAGCTGGATATATATTTGTCATAATGAACCATTGCTGACCTTTTAGTCACCAACGGTACATTATGGACAACTGGACAAAAAGTTACACATACGTTATATACAACAAAGACACATTTCAGAGTCCAACTCATGCCAGCATGGAAAATGGACGTTAGTGGAGGAAGATGATATGTAAAGACCCCCTTTGATCATGAATGACCATGGGATAGCACTAGAGAGTTTCTATCTAAGGCACAAGTCTGGGCAAGGTTGTGTATGGAAGACTAGCATACTCACTACCACATGATTGTAAGTCTGACGCTCTAACCACAGCAATGCAGCTTCACACACATACATATATGTGAAAAATATTTAAAAAAAACTGAAAATGCATCAGGATTTTCTTTTGAGAACACATATACCGTGTAATTAAAACAAACGGAGAATAATTTTATTAGATGTGTTTATATATATATGAAAAATAAAAGCGATATGTTTTAACAGAATTAATGTTTTTGTGTCATAGTTCAACTGAAATTATATTGGTATATGTATTCCTAAGGTGAGTTTGGCATATATAATTTATATAAACATATGGGATCAGATATAAAACTTTCTCTGTAGAGGTGGAGCTCTCCTGACAAGCACAGGAACACAAATAAACAGTACTTTGGAAATTGCATCTTGTGTTTAAGCTGCTTCTTCCTACCTTTGCTCTGTATATTATAACTAGTAATCCTACTAAGTACGTTAGTAAGCACACCACTTCACTGGAAGTAGATTGGATGAGGATACTGTGTAGTGCTCAAACTTCACCAGTAACAGATATTTAACTGAATACACAGAAAATACTACACACACATACAGACAGACACAGTGACTGGAAATATCAAATAAAATATTGTCTTCTTAAGAGTTTCTTTCAAGACGTGACTTACCATTCACATATGATTTAATGGCATCAACAGTGTCTCTTTCTGGATCAACTGTAATAAACAATGGCTGCACATTCGAAAGATTAGGATTCTTGTCTAAAGGAGAGAAATAATTCAATATTAAAATATATGTTTATATGGATATCAGAAAAAATACGGAAAGCAAAAAGAAAAAAAAAGACTCGCATTCTCAGCATCACAATGATTTTTGTTCTGTGCGGAGAAGACTTATCAAACCAAGTGAAATTGTAATCGTAGTCGTGGCCGTTGCTGGTGCCATGTAAATGGCACACTGCCGGTGTCGTGTAAATGGCACCTGTGAAATTGTAGTTGTGGCTATTGCCATTGTCATGTAAATGGCACCTGTGCTGGTGGCATGTAAAAAAGCACCCATTACACTCTCAGAGTGATTGGTGTTAGGAAAGGCATCCAGATATAGAAATCATGCCAAATCAGACTGGAGTCTGGTGTAGCTCTCCAGTTTACCAGTTCCAGTGAAACCATCTAACCCATACCAGTATGGAAAGTGGACGTTAAATGGTGATGACATCGATGATAAGTACTTATGTAATCTTAGTCATTGCTTGTTAAGAATAAATGACGTTTTGTGTTTTACCACATGAAGAATACATTTCAAAAGTGAAGTGAGGAAGTTTTTACAATAAACACAATCAACAATGATGAGGTGTTGTGACACACACAAAAACACATCTAGACATGGCAAAGCAGTCTCAATACACATCATAATCTTTCAGCAAACACAGGGATGGAGATATAAATGGGCAAATGGGTTATGTAGGATGTACCTTGTCATTTGGCAAAACAACTTTTTTTTAGCCACAAGGAAAAGTAGTGGTAAGGACCCTTGACTGGGTCTCTGAAACTTGAAGGAGGGCAAGGGGGAGGTTATGGGAAGGACCCTTCATTGGGTCTCTGAAAAATGAGAGAGGATGAGAGGAAAGGTAGTAGGAAGGACCTTTCACTGGGTCTCTGGAACAAATGGGAGGCAGAGAGAAAGGGCTCCTTAGATTGGGAGATCTGGCTGAAGTGTCTGCAACAGAAGGGATTCTGCTAACAACAGCCAAGTGCCAGGTAGTGGTGTTAAACCAGAAATTGATGGTGCCAGAGGACAGCTTCATCAGGGTTGACCAGGGGCTGCACAACAATAACAACAATATCTGGATGATGATGAATGTTAATAGAAAAGAACCCATTCAAACAATGAAGCAAGATGCCTGTCAGCAATATAAACATGAGTTCTTTTATATGCCTCAAGTCCATATGAGAAGTCCTCTCATGTTAAATAATACAGTATTGCGTGTTCTAACACAAACATCCATCATAAGTGGAAGATAAATATTACTTTGGTATTAACACTGCTTCTACTCTTTTACTTGTTTCAGTCATTTGACTGCGGCCATGCTGGAGCACCACCTTTAGTCGAGCAAATCGACCATGGGACTTATTCTTTTTAAGCCTAGTACTTATTCTATTGGTCTCTTTTGCCGAACTGCTAAGGGACAGGGACCTAAACACACCAGCATTGGTTGTCAAGCAATGCTAGGGGTACGAACACACACACACACACACATATATATAACAGGCTTCTTTCAGTTTCCGCCTACCAAATCCACTCACAAGGCTTTGGTCGGCCCGAGGCTATAGTAGAAGACACTTGCCCAAGATGTCATGCAGTGGGACTGAACCCGAAACCATGTGGTTGGTAAGCAAGCTACTTACCACACAGCCACTCCTGTGACTTCTGTTGCTTTAATTATTTTTCATATGCTCACAGGGTATTTGCAACCAGTTAAAAAAGGGTAAAGACCCCCTTTGGTCATCAATGACCATGGGATTGCACTTAGAAAGCTACCCTCCGAAGCACAAGTCCAGGCAAGGTTGTTTATGGAAGACAAGCAGTTGCTCATGTATATCAGCCTCTTCTCTCTCCATGCCACCGATGTTATCCAAAGGAAAGGCTGCTACAGCTTGGCACCAATGGCACTGTTACTCATTTCTAGAGCTGAGTGAACTGGAGCAACATGAAATAAAGTGTCTTGTTCAAGAACACAACGTAGAGCCTGGTCTGGGAATCAAACTTACTACCTCATGATTGTGCACCTGACACTCTAACCACTGAGCCATGTGCCTTCACTTGAAACCAACACCTGAATAGATTCTCTATATTACTGACAGAGGAATCAGCTGCTATGTCTAGCTGGATGTCTGTCATTGACAAGCCCAAGGAAGAGCAAAGTCACATGATCTGGCTGTTCTGGTGGTCAGTGAGATGAACGAGTGCTTTAATGCATTACAAGTTCTCTCATGATAAATAATGCAGTATTGTGCATTCTAATGCAACATTCACTTTGAGTGAGAAATAAAGTTGAAATGTTTCTGTGACTCACCTATCATGTCAACTGCTTGAACCATTTTCTCGATTTCATCAGGACAGATGTCTGGACAATGAGTGAAACCAAAATAGATTAACACCCATTGACCAAAGAAATCTTTATTAGATTTAGGTTGATTGTTGTGGTCAATGAGAGACCATGGGCCTCCTAAGGCAGCTTTGCCGAGTTGTCGACTTCTTTCCTTGGCCAATCCTTTAAAAAAAAAGAAAAAAAAAAAAGAAAAAAAAACATTACTGTAAATACAAAATCAAAACATACTTGGAATTATAAAATTTATCAATTAAGGATAAAAGTAAATTAAAACTATATTATTATTATTATTATTAAAACAAGTCAGGCAACATATCTTGCAGTATTTAGCCATGTTTCTTTATGTTGAGGGTTCAAATTCCATCGAGGATGACTGCTTTTTATTCTTTTAGGGCTACCCAAATGTATCACGGATTACATTCACAAATGCTAAGTAGGGGTGAGATGGGGATAGACCGCTGCTACTCAGAATATAGCATAGTACTTACATGTGTTTTATGCATGGTGGAGTCTTCTGCCTGGCCAGTTCCCATCAAACTATCCAACCCATGCCAGCATGGAAGGAGGACATTAAATGATGATGACGATGGTAAACTCAAAAGCCCTGTGGGCCAGCAGTTCCCAACGTTTTTGCACTTGTGACCCCTTACCTAAAAGCTTGAAACCCATGTAGCCCCTTACTATCAGTTGATATGTTGAAATTAATATTATCCCAATCCACTTCCAGCAAGGCTATGTGACCCCTGCTGTGGGCAGTATAAATTGTAATTACGCTACTGTGTTCAATACCTAACATGTCCTTCCTATTATTCTAAGATGTATGGATGTAAATTGTGAAGGTGCATGGCTTAGTGGTTAAGGGTATTCACTCACGACTGTAAGGTCGTGAGTTCGATTTCCAGCCTTGCGTTGTGTCCTCGAGCAAGAAACTTTATTTCATGTTTCTCCACTTCACTCAGCTGGCAAAAATGAATAGTACCAGCCTTATCCCATTTTGTGTCATGCTGAATCGCCTTGAGAACTACATTAAGGGTACACGTGTGTGTGTGTGTGTGTAGTGCTCAGCAACTTGCATGTTAATTTCATGAGAAGGCTGTTCCATTGATGGGATCAACTGAAACCCTTCTCACCGTAAGTGATGGAGTGCCAGTTATGGATGTCAATTAATGGAGATTACGTTGTTATTTCTAGCAAGTTGAACAACTGCTGAGAACCTCATTTGCGATGACAGTGACAATGCTAATAGTTTAATGTCTGTTGTCCATGCTGGCATGCGGGGAGGCTGTGCCAGGATCCAATCTGATTTGGCATGGTTTTCTATGGCTAGATGCCCTTCCTAACGCCAAAGAGTGTAAAGGGTGCTTTTACATGCCACTGGCACGGGTGCCATTTGCGTGACACCAGTATCTGCCACAATTGCAATTTTGCTCGGCTTGATGAGCCTTCTTCTCAAGCACAACATAATGCCAAAGGTCTTGGTCATTGCCTCCACGAGGTCCAACGCTCGAAAGGAACTCAGCCACCTCGCCTCTGTGTGGCCCAACACTCGAAAGGAACTCAGCCACCTCGCCTCTCTGAGGCCCAACACTCAAAAGGAACTCAGTCACTTTGCCTCCATGAGGTCCAACGCTCAAAAGGAACTCAGCCACCTCGCCTCC
>NC_068992.1:22110901-22120289 GCF_001194135.2 Octopus bimaculoides
TCCATGAGGTCCAACGCTCAAAAGGAACTCAGCCACCTCGCCTCTCTGAGGCCCAACACTCGATAGGAACTCAATCACTCTGCCTCCATGAGGTCCAACACTCAAAAGGAACTCAGCCACCTCACCTCTCTGAGGCCCAACACTCAAAAGGAACTCAGTCACTTTGCCTCCATGAGGTCCAACGCTCAAAAGGAACTCAGTCACTTTGCCTCCATGAGGTCCAACGCTCAAAAGGAACTCAGCCACCTCGCCTCTCTGAGGCCCAACACTCAAAAGGAACACAGTCACTTTGCCTCCATGAGGTCCAACGCTCAAAAGGAACTCAGCCACCTCGCCTCCATGAGGCCCAACGCTCAAAAGGAACTCAGCCACCTCACCTCTCTGAGGCCCAACACTCGATAGGAACTCGGCCACTTTGCCTTCATGGCGATAATAATTAATTCAACTCTTTAGCATTTAAATTGGCCATATCTGGCCCAAATATTCAACCTGTTTTATGTAAAAACTGACCAGATCCAACCTCTTACCTTATCCTACAATGTCATTCTAAATATATACAAACACACCACTGAAATCTTGAAGCTACAAGGTAATGTGTGATTAATTCAAATCAATGTGAAATAAATAAACAACGTATTCAACAAAGAAATCTGAATGCTAAAAGGTTAAATATTCATTTTAAATCTTCATACATGGCCAACATTTTTGAGGGGAGGGGCAATTTGATTACATTGACCATAGTACTCAACTGGTACTTTATTTTATCGAACCCAAAAGAATGAAAGGTAAAAGTCAACCATGGCAGTATTTGAACCCAGAACCCATAAATAACAAAGAAATACTGTTACGTATTTGGTCCGATATTCTAACGATTCTACCAGCTTGCTGCCGTATCATAATTAAATGTTATAATAGGATTCATAATTAGATATTTACTTAGCTCTTTTGCTTGTTTGAAATAGAACATTGCCATCGTAAATACACCACCAATAGCAGCTGTAATGATCACTGTTTTCCATGATATTGGCTGAAAAATAGAAAATACATCCAAAGAAAAATCAATATTTTTATACAACAAAATTGATCTGATTCTAAGTGATTCGTTTATGACAGAGAAGGTGCCAGAACCAATAAAATAACTTCTTGATTTCACAAGTGTTTTAATGTCTTGTAACAAAAATTCATCAAGCGGTTTTATAATTGAACTGCAATTAAATGTGTCTTCATAATGTTGCAAGTTTTTCAGCGACTTAGTGAAGGATATATATATATATATATATATATATATATATATGCTGAGACCCCCTTCGGTCATGACTGACCATGGGATTGCACCTAGAAAGTTACCCTCCCAGGTACAAGTCCAGGCAAGGTTGTTCATGGAAGACCAGCAGTCGCCAATGCATACCGGCCTCCCCTCTCCATGCCACCGATGTTATCCAAGAGAAAGGCAAAGGCCGATACAGCTTGGCACCTGTGATGTCGCAACTCACTTCTACAGCTGAGTGAATGGGAGCAATGTGAAATAAAGTGTCTTGCTCAAGAACACAACACGTAGCCCGGTCCGGGATTCGAACTCACAACCTCATGATTGTAAGCTCGACGCTCTAACCACTGAGCCATGCACCTTCACATGAGAGAGAGAGAGAGAGAGAGAAAGAGAGAGAGAGATGTATACATGTCCATCATCATTGTTATTACGTCTTCTTAATAGGTCATATGGGAATTTAGTAGGAAGGGTTTTATAGTCCGATTCCCTTCCTGGCACCAAACCTTTTAAACTACCATCTGTAACATGCAAATATATGGTGTACCTGCTAAAAGATATGGGATACTCAATAATGATTTACACACACGCGTGCGCACACATACACACACACACACGTTTTTACTTCAGAAATTTAATACATCACATAATCACTACAGTAAATTGCTTCTTAGGATTCACTCATTGACTAACAAGTGTAGTGAGAAACTCGAACAAATAAATATGTGATGTGCTGACCAGACAGCAATGACCCAGAAACAGCTAACAGCAATGAAGATAGCTCGGATGACAAAAGTGGTTTATAAGACAGATTTAATAGACTAAAGACAGAATGTTCAACTGTCTGTGACACTCTTAAGAGAGAGATTTCCTATTAAGGTTTAGTTTTAAAGAAGAGAGGTTAAAGGGTCATTGACTTTTTCTCATGCACACACTCTCTTTCTTCCTCTGAATACATTGGAGGTAGTGGGAACATTACTAATCTCCATAACACAGACACACATACATGTATGTATGTATATCATCATCATCAACATTTAATGTCTGTTTTCCATGTTGGCAGAGTTTAGATGGCTTGAAAAGAACTAGCAAGACCTGGGTCCACACCAGGTTCCAGTGTCTGTTTTGTCTTGGTTTCTATGACTCTATATATACACACACACACATATTTATACACATACACACACACACACATACATACAGAGTGTGGTGAATAAACTGTCGCCTAAATTATGCAAAAATGAAAATAACACTGACATCTCGTTATAACAGATATATTCAGAAAAGAAGTTTCAGGTACGGAAGCAAGGTCTAGAACTGAAGGGCCTTAGAGTTAACCTAGCAAAAACCAAAGTCTTAGTTAAGTAGGAAGGCAAACAAAGCACAAATCCCTTCAGGTAGATGACCCTGCTCGATCTGAAGGAAAGGCATAGGTAGAAACTCCATAAGATGTACCCAGTGTAAGCTATGGACACAGAAGGGCAGCAATATCAGAGGAAGTTTAACAGAGAAAATAGCTTTTGTGTGTGAAGATACACAGGTACAATAAACACCGAAAATGTACAGAAAATAGACTGCCAGGTGTGTAAGCTAGAGGTAGTAGATAGCTTCCATTATCTAGGTGACCAAGTTAGTAGTAGAGGTGGATGCTCCGAGAGCGTAGCTATGAGAAAAAGATTAGGCTGGGCAAAATTCAGAGAGCTCCTACCTCTGCTGGCAACAAAGGGCCTCTCCCACAGAGTGAAAGGTAGATTGCATGATACCTGTGTGTACAGCTATGCAACACAGCAGTGAAACATGGGCTGTGACAGCCAAGGACATGCCTAGGCTTGAGAGATATGAAGCCAGTATGCTTTGCGGCATGTGCAATGTCAGTGTGCATGTATAACAGAGTGTAAGCATCTTAAGAGGCATCAGGTATGGCATGCAAGAGAGATGACTGCACTAGTATGGTCATGCAATGCATGTGGATGAGAACGGTTGTATAAAGAAGTGCCGATTACTAACTGTAGAGGGAACATGTGGTAGAGGTAGACCCAGGAAAGCATGGGACAAGGTAGTGAAGCATGATCTTCGAACTGTAGGCCTCAGAGGGGCAATACCTAGTGACTGAGACCTTTGGCGATATGCTGTGCTTGAGAAGACCCATCAAGCCAAGTAAAATCGTAGTCATGGCTGATGCTGATGTCATGTAAAAAGCATCTTTCGAGCATTAGACCTCATAGAAGCAACGTGGCTGATACCAGTGGCATGTAAAGAGCTCCTTTAGCATTACGTTCTGTATGAGAAGAAGACCCATCAAGTCAAGTAAAATCACAGTCATGGTAGATACCAGTGTCACGCAAACGGCAACCGTGCCAGTGGCATGTAAAAGCACCCATTACACACTTTGAGTGGTTGGCGTTAGGAAGGGCATCCAGCCATAGAAACCATGCCAAATCAGACTGGAGTCTGGTACAGCTTCCCAGCTTGCCAGCCCTGGTCAAACCATCCAACCCATGCCAGCATGGACAACAGACATTAAATGATGATATATAAGAGCTTTGGTCAAAAGCATATCAGCTGGAACTGTGGTAAGGGTTTGAATGCACAACAGTCAATCCATTCATTTTGTTTGGTTTGGTTCACAAATAGTCCAATTATGTGTGTATAATAGGAAACTAGAGAGCGAGGGGGAGAAATTAGACA
Organism: Octopus bimaculoides; assembly: GCF_001194135.2. Classification (NCBI taxonomy): domain Eukaryota; kingdom Metazoa; phylum Mollusca; class Cephalopoda; order Octopoda; family Octopodidae; genus Octopus; species Octopus bimaculoides. The sequence goes on from NC_068992.1 coordinate 22,114,857, forward strand.
GAGTGGTGTTATCTTGTTAAAACTAATTATATATGACTGCCAAAGTTTACATTTGTAAAAGACTGGAACACGTAGAAAGTAAATGCTTAAAATAGGAGGAGGAGAAGAAATTTAAGTTATAATATGAAGCATACGTACACTGCTGTAGGAGTCTCCTTTTGAAAAATGCCTCAAATGGGATAGACTGTTGTTGTAAGTGATTGGTGGTTGGATCTGTGAATAGAATAATAGGATAATATATTACATCATTGAAATACAACAAAGTCCAATTTTACTGATGGTACAACTGCATCAAGTTACAACACCATCTCACGAATGGTTCAGATACAACATTGCTGCGTGAATCAATATCTGTGGATGAATTAAATATTGGTTTTAAATTTTGGCACACGGCCAGCAATTGTTGGGGAGGGTGCTAGTTGATTACATCAACCCCAGTGCTCAACCATGGCTTATTTTATCGACCCTCGAAAAGATGAAAGGAAAAGTCGACCCCAGTGGCATTTGAACTCAGAACATATTGTTGGAAGAAATGTGACTAAGTATTTTTCTGACACAGTAACTGTCCAGCCTACAGGGTGGTTGGTGTTAGGAAGGGCATCCAGCTGTAAAAACCATAACAAAACAGACACAGTAGCTTGTACCTGGCTGGCTCTTGTCAAACAGTCCAACCCATGCCAACATGGAAGATGGTGATGAGCAATGATTCTGCCAGCTCACTGCTCTACAGATGAACTAAATATTGTCAGCAACTTTTTTATAGAAATTAATTCAAAATGACTGTGGCCATGCTGGTGCACTGCCTTTAGTTGAACAAATCGACCCCAGAACTTATTCTTTGTAAGCCTAGTACTTATCCTATTGGTCTATTTTGCTGAACCGCTAAGTTATAGGGATGTAGACATACCGACATCAGTTGTCAAGTGATGGTGTGGGGTCAAACATATACATAAATAAATATATATATATATATATATACGACAGGCTTCTTTCAGTTTCCATCTACAAAATCCACTCACATAGCTTTGGTTGGCCCAAGGCTATAGCATAAGACACTTGCCCAAGGTGCCACACATTGGGACTGAACCCAGAACTGTGTGATTGGTAAGCAAGCTTTCTTACCACAAAGCCACTCCTGTGCCTCTGTGCCATTTGATTATATTTATTTTATGTTTTAATATGAAGTAGTGAGAAAGGATCTCTGGATGCTCCGAGAGATTTAGCTGTACTTGATAAGACACATCAAGCTAAGTAAAATCATAAGTCTAGTCCTTATTCTATTGGTTTCTTTTGTTAAACTATAAAATGAGGATGTAAACAAACCAACACTGGTTGACACGCATTGGGGAGTAGCGACACACACACACACACTCATACATATGATGGGATTCCACACAGTTTCTGTCAACCAAAATTTCCTCTAAGGCATTGACTGACCCAGGACTATAGTAGAGGACACTTGCTCAAGATGCCATGCAGTGGGACTGAACCTGAAACCACAAGGTCGCAAATGAAGCTTTTTAACTACAAAGCCATGCCAAAAGTCAAAATCTGTTTTGAAAAGGTGAAGTGAAAATAGCTTACCGGTAATCTTTGATTTTTATGATAGAATTTTGGTCTGAGACTGGAAAATGACTGACAATTAGGAGGAAGAAGAAACGGTTTCACTGATAAACGGCCATGTGAAATACCAAATATTTGTTGTGGTCTGTAGCACTGCAATGATACATGATAAAAAGAATGAAATAAGATGACATATAATACAAGCTGAAACACAGAACACCTAGTTAGGGCACAAGTGCGGAAATGAAATTTGCTCATGGGGTGCAAACCCAGCTCCAACGGAGGATTTTCAGTGTGGTTTTATTTCCCCACCGTCCCACAAAATTTTAGTGGGTGCCCTTGCACCTTTTGTACTCCCTGTTCCAAAGCCTTTGGGTTAGGGTTCTAGTTAGGGGTTCAGTTTTATAAAGGGGACATATAAAGTCAACTGACCTAACCTCTAGGATATTATTAACCTTTTATTAGCTTCAGTTATTAAACCAAGACCATGCTGGAGTTCTGCCTTCACAAGTTGACCCAAGTATTTATTGATCATCATCATCATCATCGTCGTCGTTTAACGCCCGGTTTCCATGCTAGCATGGGCTGGATGGTTTGATTGAGGACTAGCAAGCCAGGAGGCTGCACCAGGCTCCAATCTGATCTGGCAAGGCTTCTACAACTGGACACCCTTCCTAACAGCAACCATTCTGAGAGTGTAGTGGGTGCTTTTTACGTGCCACCAGCATGGGGGCCAGTGAGGCTGCAATGGCATCGACCACGCTCAAATGGTGCTTTTTACGTGCTACCAGCATGGGACCAGTCAGGTGGCACTGGCATCAACCGTGCTCATACGGTGCTTTTTGTGGGGTGCATTCTTCCCCTGGGAAGGTTTTGGCACTTATAAGTAGCCATCTTGCCCGTTTCCTGGCAAGAATGTAGTCAATCTAACTAGTGTCTCCACCAGACTGGTAAGTGAGCAGGTGACTGGCAGGTTTCCTGAAGTTAGTATTACAGACCATAAAATCATTTGCATCACAAAACTCTAGCAGCTTGGTTTCCTCCTCATTGAGGGAACCAAATCCATAGCCACCACGTACATCATGGAAGCTCCTTGCATGTTGTCCAACATGCCCATTGAAGTCGCCAACCACAAAGAGAAGGTCCCTGTCATTCGTCGATGAGGTAGTCTGCAAGAGGGTGTCATAAAATCGGTCTTTCTGTTCATCAAGTAACCCTGGTTGATGAGCCTAAGCCGAGATTATGGTTGCTAATCCATGTTGCTTAAGTATTCTATCAGCTTAACAGTTAAGTTAGAGACACAACATAAAACATCCTTATTCCTCTAGACAGGTGACAACATAAATGCAGATATATGTACGAAAATATAAATATAAATATATATATATATATATATATATATATATATATCATCATCGTTTAACATCTGCTTTCCATGCTAGCATGTGTTGGACAATTTGACTGAGGACTGGCGAACCAGACGGCTACACCAGGCTCCAATCTGATCTGGCAGAGTTTCTACAGCTGGATGCCCTTCCTAACACCAACCACTCCGAGAGTGTAGTGGGTGCTTTTACATGCCACTGGCACGAGGGCCAGTCAGGTGGCACTGGCAATGGCCACATTCAAATGGTGTTTTTTATGTGCCACCTGCACAGGAGCCAGTCCAGCAGCACTGGCAATGACCCTGCTCGAATATTTTATCCTGTGCCACTGGCACAAGTGCCAGTAAGGCGATGATGGTAACGATTATGCTCAAATTGGTGCTATTTACGTGCCACCGGCACGGAAGCCAGACAGCTGCTCTGGCACACACATACACACACAGGGAGAGAGAGAGAGAGAGAGAGAGAGAGAGAGGGGTGGTGGCTGTGTGGTAAGAAGCTTGCTTCCCAACCATATGATTCCAGGGTCAGTCCCACCACGTGGAACCTCAGGCATGTGTCTTCTACTATAACCTTAGGCCAACCAAAGCCTTGTGAGTGAGCAGAGGGATATAGACACTTGCCCAAAATGCCACACAATAGGACTGAACCTCGAACGATGTGGTTTGAAAGCAAGCTTTTTAACCACAGTCATACCATACTCAAGAAATCAAATCAGTCTCATTTAATTCTACCTGTGGAGATATAAAATCTGTGGCATAACCACATTATTTACTTTTCGAATTGAAGCTAAATGGTATTCTTTTACTTGTTTCAATCATGTGACTGTGGCCACACCGGAGCACCACCTTGAAGGGTTTTAGTAAAACAAATTGACTCCAGGACTTAGTTTTTTAAATCTAGTATTTGTTCCATCAGTCTCTTTTGCTGAATCACTAAGCTATGGGGGCATAAATACACTAACACTGGTTGTCAAGCAGTGATGGGGTGGGGACAAACACAGATATATATATATATATAAACAGGCTAAGTCACGGGGATGTAAACACACCAACATCAGTTGTCAGGCGATGGTGGGGTGACAAACACAGATACACAAAGTATATATATGACAGGCTTCTTTCAGTTTTCATCGACCAAATCCACTCACAAGGCTTTGGTTGGCCCGAGGCTATAGTAGATGACACTTGCCCAAGGTACCATGAAGTGGGACTGAACCTGGAACCATATGGTAGAGAAGGAAGCTTCTTACCACCTATTTATTGAAAAAAAACAAAAAAAAACTATACACCTAACATTACAAGTTAGCCCTAAACATTCTTTAGTGCACTAAACTTATGCAACTTAGACTAACCAGGTTAGTGAAGCCCTGGTTTCTATACACTACGTTACGTCCGTCCCCATCTCTATCTATCTGCCGCCACTCACATGAATTTACCTCTCCACCCACTCTATCCAATCTTCAGCATAATTTCTCTTATATTCACCTCTCTGTATTCTGAGGGTGTGTTCTGACACCTCTTCACCACTCTCTCACCTCTACAGCAATACACTTGTTTCTATCCCTTTGCTATACCCTAACCTTTCATCGCTTGGCATAAAGCCATCTCCCTCACTACTACACCCGTTTCAGTTGAAGGTTTGTATTTTGTGAGTTACTTAGTACAGCCCTCTGGCTTGGCAGCTTCTGTCGAACTCTCCAACCCATGCCAGCACGGAAAACGGCCGTTGACGATGATATGGCAATAAGTTATTACTAAACTATCTTAAAAACATAGGGATTATGTCTTTGATGAAGGTCTAAAAGGACTGGAAACTAGTTATAGGAATCCTCCTTGTTCTGACCAAAGAGAAAAAAACAAAACGAAAAGAATCTGTAGCGTCACCATTTTGTTTACTTTATGCAGCAAGGCTAAAAATGTGATAGTCTTTCAAGCGTGTGTGTATAATGTGCGTGTGCGATAGATAGATAGATAGATAGAGGGTTTTAAAATAAGGTTATGTAGAGTGATCAATAGATCTGAGGTGTTTCTCAACACTTATCTGCATTTATGTTCGCAAACTGGTGACTTCTTTTCGCATATTGGGTGTGACAGCGCAATTAAATTATAATTGACTTCTAACAAGTGATTAAGCATCATGATATTTCGTTACATTTTCCTTGCTGGTAGCTCAATGTCTGGTTAAAAGGGTTAAAGGAATTCCTTACAGAAAGCGACTAAATTAACGAGAAGAAAATTTTGTGGCGCTCATTTGCCGTTTTGATCTTATCTCACACAGAAGGAGGACAATTAATTTGTCCACAACTTACATCGAATTAATCAGTGTTTTTTTTTTTGTTTTTGTTTTGTATGCACTCATATTTCGAGTTGTGATTATTCATAACTATTTTAATTATTGACGTTTAATGAGCGAATATTTTTTTATTAATATAAGATATAAAATCGAATCACTTAAGCCACTAAATACTTTGGGAAAGCTAAGC
>NC_068992.1:22120640-22121990 GCF_001194135.2 Octopus bimaculoides
ACCCCTTTTAATATGCTTATCGTTCTGTGTGCGTGTATATATATATTTATGAAATTTTGAATTTAGTTCACGGACCCCCAGTACTACCTTTGCGGACCTCAGGTTGGGAATCGCTGATATAGATTATTCAATGTAAACGGCTTAATAATCTACAACAAACTCACTTCTGTCCTTAAAATTAGGAAGTTTGTCCTATAATAAAGGTAGAATTATTAAAGTTAATTAGGAACATCGTAAGGTTGTCTCTTGCTCAAAAAGAACTAGCTGGGACTACTCAAAACAAACAAGAAAGTAGAACCCCACCTCCCAAAACCCAACAACTTATTGAGAATATATACACATGTCCTGATACATTGCATTAAATTATTTTAGTGAATAAGCTGTCTATTCTGTGTAATCCTAATTTCTTTCTTAACCGAAACAGAGAACACGGATATCACCTTTGCTAAAACACAAGGTTATTTATTTTTTATTTCATATATACAGGACGAGGTTAAAGTCAACTGAATCAGTCCGAGTATATTACAGGTGGTTCTATTTCATCTTGAGATAGATGAAATAGTTGTTATACATAGAATCTGAACACGATCTTGTATCAATAAACCATGGATTTCTTACGACGTACAACTTAGACTCTGGACATTAATGATAGGAAATAAAGAAAAGCCGGGAATATTTATTCAAAAGAATATATTTAGAAAAAAGAGAAAGAGAGAGGAAAGTAACACCTATGTATGAATTATGCATATATGGATGAATTTTAATTCATTCTGTGATAATGAGTTTGACGCACTAACCAGTGCGCGAATGACGTTACTATGTATCTATATAGGTATACATGCACACAATATATTGTATATACGTACACACAAACATGTAGAAGCACGGCCAGATACAAAGCTGAAATCATTTATAAAAAGGCATTTATTTACTCCATGTACCCAGTCTTTGTGGACACCCTGTATATACGTGCACACAAACATGTAGAAGCACGGCAAGATACGAAGCAGAAATAATTTATAAAAAGGCATGGGCAACCTTTTTGAAAAGCAGGCCTCATGAGACACGATTCATTATCAAAAGGGCTGCATTTAAAAAAAAAAAAATGAAAGATAATTTTTCTTGTAGGTGTGCCATTCAGAAAGTCCCACGAGCCGCAGTTTGTCTTTGATTTGTTTAAAGGGTGAGCAGCAGAATTTCATAGAAACCAATTACTGAAAGTTTGCATTGCAGAAAAGGTCGAAGAAGGTAAAGTTACATTAGAGTTATCTCCCTTTATACTACTCCCAACACATGATGCAATATACATTTCATATATATTTACATATATGCATGTATATTCAGACTATT
>NC_068992.1:22122463-22123364 GCF_001194135.2 Octopus bimaculoides
CAAAAAACTCATATCTGAAAAAGAGGCGAGACTATTGTTTTAGTTGTCCGCTACTTACAGCGTTCATTCAAGTACATTGTAAAAGCAGAAACTAAGCAATAACACCGCGTACTTTTTTATACTACGAAACTAACGCTCATATTACGTCTGCTTGTAAACTACCAATTAAAAAAATGGTAAGTGGATTAAAAATAACCTTTATTTATAGTTATCAAAAATTTTAAATTCTTTTGAATTTCGTATTTTTTTTTTGAATTATAATTTCGTTTAATTCTTGGACGTCTTCCAAAAAATGTTAAAACATTTCTAGAACTTGTCTAGTACTTTATTTTATCGATTCTGGAAGCATGACAGTTAAAGTTGACCTCGACGGAATTTCATACCAAAACATTCGCATCTAATTCACCGCTCTACATGGTTCACCGTTTTTAAAATCCTGTTCGAACATTTCGTTAACGTCTTCCAATAACAATTGATCAAAGGCATTCCAACCGTAACCACCATGTTTTGCGGTTATATAGGAATCTGTCTGTCTGTGTGTGCATATGTATGTATGTATTTATTTGTGTGTGCGTGTGTGTGCGCGATCTTTTATTTATTACTTGTTTCGGTCATTTGACTGCGGCCATGCTGGGGCACCACTTTGAATTTTTTTTTAATTTGAATGAGCCGACCTTCCACAACTTAATTTTTTAAAGGCTAGTACATATTCTATCAGTCTCTTTACTGAACTGCTAATGTTACGGGAACGTAAAGATACCAGCACGGGTTGTCAAGTGGTGTTGGGGGACAAACACAAATACACACACTCTCTCTTTCTCTCTCTCTCCCGCTCTCCCTCTCTCTCTCTCCCTCTCTCCCTTTCTGTCTCTCTCTTTACCTCCCTTCCTCCCTCGCTCCC
>NC_068992.1:22123819-22125211 GCF_001194135.2 Octopus bimaculoides
TCTTATGATGTCATCAGCCTCATGTATGCAAACTTGGTCAAAGGATGCACTTGGTTGTTAAAAGATGTTGCCGAAGGGATATGATACGGCATTCAAAAGTATTTTGGATCGGTGTTAAGCCTCTGCCACCTTCTTATCGTTTTAGGTAGAGGCGGTCTACGTCACTGTTTATGTGGAAATTACGTGTGCTTGTTAGTATTTTTCGGGTTTTCACATCAATGGCTCGAATCTCATCAAGCGTCCCATAAACCGGCCTTCTCCACTTTTAATATATACTGCTCTACATCTTAGAGTGTGCTTCTTCCCTAGAATGTTTCGTGTATATAAACTAGAATGTTTCATGTATATAAACTAGAATGTTTCATGTCTGTTGTGCAAGCCATATACCAGAAATATGTCCCAGAGTACAAGGCCAAAACAAATACGAACATGATACCAAGGGAGAGGAAGATCCTCATGTGACGACGGAGGAAGGTTGCAAATCGACTCGACTAACATTCCAAAAGTAGCGAAAGGTCTCGCCTAAAAACAACGCTGATTGAGATTGAAAAAAGCCTGCAACAATCCTATATGGGGGGAAAGAGCAGACAAAGAAGCCTGGGTTATAAAAAGCATTAAGTCAAACCCAAAAGCCTTCTTTCATTACACGAAAGAAACAGCATCAGTACGCTGCAAGATAGGACCCCTCTTCCAAAAAGATGGCTCCTTCACAGACAGTCCAACAAGGATCAGTGAGGTACTGAATGACCAGTTCAAAAGTGTCTTTACCACTGCGTTGAAACAAAGACAAGTGAATGAACCAATGGACTTCTTTGTCTATAACCAGCAAGGCAGTTACGATGGAATACATTGACATTAGTGAAGAAGATATACTACTAGTCATAGATGAAGTGGACACAAACTCAACTGCTGGTCCTGATGGTTTCCCAGCAATCCTCCTCAAATCGTGTAAGCATGCTCTGGCAAAACTCCTCCAGATTCTCTTCCAGAGCTTTTTTGCAAATGGCAGACTGCCAAGCAAGCTGAAGGAGGAAATAATACGCCCAATCCATAAAGGGGGAAAGCAGAGCAGATGCCAAAAACTATAGGCCTATCTCTCTGACTTCACACATCAGCAAAGTTGTGGAACGGATAGTCAGGGGGAAACTAATCGCATTCCTTGAAGAAAATAACTTGCTGAGTGATACCCAGCATGGCTTTCGACCAGGTAGGAGCTGCCTGACCCAGCTTTTACATTATGACTGGGTGTTGAGGCAGTTACTCAACATCTCAAATGTGGACGTATTTATACCTTGATTTTGCAAAAGCTTTTGACAAAATGGATCATGGTATGATATGCCACAAACTGCGTGATCTCAGCATAGCTGGAAAACTTGGAGAGTGGTTACATGA
>NC_068992.1:22125221-22126594 GCF_001194135.2 Octopus bimaculoides
TATGATATGCCACAAACTGCGTGATCTCAGCATAGCTGGAAAACTTGGAGAGTAGTTACATGACTTTCTGAAAGATAGAAGTCAAGCGGTAGTGGTTAATGGAGTCACCTCTATGAAAACACAAATAGGAAGCGGTGTTCCACATGGCACTGTCTTGGGACCACTGCTTTTTATAGTGGCCCTCTTAGATATACCCTCAAGTGCCCGGATAGCCACCCTTGCAAGCTACGCAGACGATACGAAAGTCTCGCAGAAAATACAAAACTCCAGTGATGTTGCACATCTGCAGCAGGAGTTCGACTCAATTTACAGATGGGCTGAAGATAATAATATGCAGTTTAATGCTGAAAAATTCCAAGCCCTGCGCTACAAGCGCCCGAAACTGAATATAAATCTTACAGGGTCCACTGGTCCACAGGGAATTTCAATCCTAGAGCCTAAATTATTGAGGGACCCGGGTATCGACATGAGTGATGATACCTCTTTCCCAGTGCACATTACTAAGATGGCGACAAAGTGCAGACGACTGGCTGGCTGGATCCTGAGAACATGATGGTCCTCTGGAGGACATTCGTCCTCAACCGCCTGGATTACTGCTCACAGCTATGGTCACCCACCAGTGTTAAATTAACAGCCCACCTTGAAGCAATCCAGAGAAGATTCACAAAGAAGATCGTCTCTTTGCAACTGCTCAGCTACCGAGAAAGGCTGAAACAGCTAAGACTCTACTCCCTGGAGAGAAGGCGGGAGAAGTATGCAGTAATATACACCTGAAAAATCCTGGAAGGAATTGTGCCAAATTTTGGCATTGAAAGCTACACCAATACCAGAACGAGACGACACTGCATAGTGCCAAAGATTCCAGCAACGCCATCGAGCTTCAGGACCAGTTACTGCAACAGCTTGGGTTTCAGGGGCCCACGACTTTTTAATATTCTCTCAAAGAGCCTAAGGAACCTGCACAAAGTAGATGTAGGCGTTTGTAAATCAAAGCTGGACCTATTCCTGCCGAGAGTCCCAGATGAACCTACCTCACGGCAAGAGGTGCAAATAAGGGTAGCTATATCAAACTCCATTCTTCACCAAGTGGTACATATTGGAGGAGGCTATCAGTAATAACAGTGTAGCAAAACTGCGGTGCATCAGTATAGCCTCTGAGCTAAAACTACGACGCCGGAGTTTTAATGGTGGCAGCTGATGAAGGGGATGTTTCTATGTGGCCTGCTTGTTTGTTGCACCTTGTTTACCATTTTGTCCTTGTTCTTTTGCCACGTCATGTACCCAGTTATGTATCTATATGTACATGTAGATGAACGTATATACATACATGTACATATATATGCATATACTCATATATTGTTTATATATATATA
>NC_068992.1:22127156-22130681 GCF_001194135.2 Octopus bimaculoides
TCTGATAAACCCCGAGTGATTCTGCGACAGATTGGCATTCTATACAGGGAGAATTTTGAGGCCGCGGTTGCTTATAGGCCATGGAAACCGACTAGCCCTATGACTCCTAGGACTTGAAACAATACTATCCAGGAGTTGATGGTGATGATGATGATGATGATGAGGAGAACAAATGAAGAGAACAAATAAATGGAGGAAAAAATAAACGGACGATATATATATTATTATCATAAAAATTACGAAACCTTTAAGTGTGAGGCGTTACACACACACACACACACACATACACACACACACACACACACACACACACACACACACACACACACACACACACACACACACACACACACACACACACACACACATGCATATGTAATCTATATCTATTCAACCAATATTTTGGAGTGCCTTAATTCTTGGATTGTCTTGCATCATTGGATTGCCATGTCGGATTACGTCGACTCTTCACTCTACATTATAGGTGTGCGGGGACGTGCGCGCGTATGTGTGTGCGTGTGTGTCTACACGCGCCAGTATCAATTTTGTGTTCTGGCGGTTATTTCTTTTTGAAAGGGAATTAACTCTTTTTTTCTTTTTTGCAAGGGAAATAACTCTTTATTGCTTGCTTTTATGATAAATTACTTCTCGGAATTGGTAAAAAATATTTAAAAGTAATCCTTTATGAACTTTTGAAATATTTTAAACATTTCGTTTTCAACGGTGGAACAAGCAGTAGACAAAACTATAAACCACAGCTAGTAAATATTGAGTCAAATAACCCTTTTGACAGAGAAACTCGAAGGCTATCCTTGGGACTCAGACCCACATCATATGACGTCATTTTCAATCTGAATGTTATTTTAAAATATGCATTTTTCACACAACTTGTCATGTGGCTACCAAAAATACTAAACGTTACACCAATCTTTGGTTTACTGTTCTCCAAAACCAATCAGCTACCTTAATTATTTCTGTGGACGCTGATTCTAAATATACCATGTATGTTGAGCTGTCAGCTTTTGTTTTCGAGATAAAATATGTTACTTGTATGTTAGCGTATCTACTCTCGGGACTCCAGTTCCATTTTGTATTTTGGTGGCTTAGAATTTAGATATATTTTGGAATATATTTGGGACATTGATTTCAAAAATAACATCAGCTTCACCCTTGGAGCTCTAATTAATTCATAACATGCGATGTTAATTAGTAAAAGTACTAAAGCCATTAGTATGTCACTTGCCAGTAACGTGGCGAACGGGCAGAATCATTTGCTCGCCGAGCAAAATACTCAGCACCGTTTTGTTCGCCTTTACGTTTAGAGTTCAAATTCGACCGAGGTCAAATTTGCCTTTCATCATTTTGGGGTCAGTAATGTAAGTACCGATTGAGCACTGGGGGTCGATGTAAGTGACTTATTCCAAACTGGCTGGCCTTGTCCCCAAATTTGAAACCCTTACTCCGAACTTGCTGGCATTGTGCTAAAATTTGAAACTCAATATGCTACTTGCCATTTAAACAAATAATACTGTATTTTATCGACTCCGTCAAGAATTGAACTGAGAGAAAAGACAGAAGAAATGTCGCTAAGCTTTTTGTCCGACGCGTTAACAATTCTGTCTGCTCGCCGCCTTCAGCTGTAACAAATTTTCGTTTCAGATTTTGGCACAAGGCCAGCAATTTCGAGGGAAGGGATAGATCAATGACATCGGCCCCATTGTTTTATCGTTACTTAATTTTACCGACCCCTAAATGATGAATGGTAAAGTCGACCTGCGCAGAATTTGAACTCAGAACGTGAAGACGGACGAAATGTACTTCAGCATTTTCTCCGGCATATTCGCCACCTGCTGCTGCTCAGTAATTTTGGGGAACGGGGAGAGTCAATTACATCGACCCTCTAGTGCTCAACTGGAACTTATCTTATCGACCCTGGAAGGATGAAATACGTAAAGACGGACGAAATGTCACTAAGCATTTTGTCCGGCGCGCTAACGATTCTATCTGATCGCCGCCTTAAAGCTGCAACAAATATTACAATACATTTTGACTTGGGCTTAATCAACTCTGCCAATTCCCCGCCCCCATTTCACTTCTTTATCTTTTATCTGATTTCTTTTAACCATTTTCTTGTTTCATTCATTGGACTGTGGCCCTACTGGGACACTGCCTTGAAGAGGTTTGTAGCCGAACTAATGGAACCCAGTACTTATTTCTGTTTTAAAGTCTGGTAATTATTCTGTAATTTTTCTATTGTCGAACCGCTATGCCACAGGGACGGAGATGTGGCCGACCTCTTCATGATCTGGTGGGACAGAAAAAATAAGCAATCCTTAGAGGAACAGTCCTCTACTGTTTTGCTTTACCGTAGGTATGTAGATGACATTAATATTTTAGTTAGGACAAACTCTAGTAATTACAATGTAGAAACCGAGAGGAGCATAATAGAGAGCATCCAGCACGTAGCTAACTCCATCCACCAAAGTATCAAAGTAACTATAGATTACTCCACTAGGGACCCTAACAAAAGACTCCCTGTCCTTGATATTGAACTTTGGTTAGAGACTGTGAACAACAGAGTGCAGCTCCTTCCCTCTTGTTACATGAAACCCATAACTTCTACATATGTTGTTCACAAGAACACAGATTTGTCACACAACATGAAAATTAACATACTAATAGCAGACTTAGGATAATGAACAACATGTCCCCACTATGTAAACCCTATGAAGCAAAGAAACATGTATAGTACTTCATGCACCGCATGCAGTTCTCTGGATATGACCAGAAAGATAGGGTTCGGGTATACAAGGGATCTAGAAAGAAGTTAGATAACATTATATGTCATGAAAGCAGTGGTACCTGTCCTAAGTATAGAAGTAAAGACTGGAATAGTGTACAAAGTGTTTGTAACAAAGCAAACAGGGTGAACATGTGCTACAAGACTGACAAATATCAAGGAGTGATGTTTGTAGTGGCCATAACCCATGAAGAATTAGCCCGAAGATTTAGGAAAGCTCTGAAGGAGGAGAAAATCAACATTGAGATCGTTGAAAAGCCCGGAAGTTTCATCAGATCACAACTAAGTAGGATGTACCTCTCTGAGAATACCACATGTACCAATGATAGCTGCATGGTATGTAAGATTAACCCTAGCATTAACTGTAGAACTAGAAATGTAGTCTACAGCATAAGATGCATAGAGGCTGCTTGTAAAGACAAGAACATGATATACATAGCTGAGACATCTAGAAGCATTGCGGAGAGACTAAATGTACATGTCAAACAATATGATGACAAAAAACTGTCCTCCATACTCTACCAACATGGAGGCATACTTGGTCAACTTGACGTCTGCAATTTATCCAAGCATCCAAAGTGCCCAACACTCAAATACAGAAGTATGTCCTCATAAAGGAAACATCCCCAGTACTAAATAGGAAGTATACATAGTAGGTAGTCATACTCCAATACCCACAGTTTAAATATACACAGGTAGAATTGTCAGTAGGCTGTTATATATAT
>NC_068992.1:22130872-22132045 GCF_001194135.2 Octopus bimaculoides
TATATATATATATATATATATATATATATATATGTGTGTGTGTGTAGGTAAGTAGTTATGTAACTAAACAAGTAGAGAAATAGATAAATAGATAGGTATATAGGTAATACGGAGAAACACACACACACACACACACACACACACACACGCATGCGCGCACACACACATACACACACATGAACACACAAACATGAATATGCAGAACACATACATACAAACGTACACATATGCATACACATATATATGCATACATACATACATACATACATATATGTATACATATGCACACTGACGCACACACATGCGCACAAACAAACAAAAAAAAACGCTGGTCTGATAACGGACAGATTCAAAGACTATTGAAGAAGTTGCACGAAGCAACGAAAATTTTAGAAAAAAAAAATAAATGAATGAGTGGAAATCGAACCGTTGAGTATGTCAAGTAATAAGGCACTAAGAGAGAATGACTCTCTGCAGACACAATTAGATATGCTTCAACACACGAATTCATATAAAGAATCTTGCAAACCAAACGCAAAAGCGAATTAGAAAAGTTTTCCATTGCATATGGGAGGTAACTCCAGGTAGAGTAATTATCAAGGGAAGAAACTCTTATATAATACATAAAATAAAAAGTAAATAAAAAATATTTTCTCACCGCAACTTCAATTTTTACATAAATCTAAACTAAGGTTAATCCTATAATCAGGTTTATTTCTTAACCCTTAAACTTAAATAATCCTTGAACGATAAATAGTGTACCAGACATGTAAAAGTAATGGGACCGGTTTGTGTCAAACTAGAGTTTAATTTCTGAGAAAGACAAGAGAAGACCTATCTGAAGTGTGCGAACGAGTGTGAGTGTGTGCGTGAGTGCGTACGCGCGCGCGCGAAGATTCGTGAGTATTTGTGTATGTTCATATGTATGTATGCAAGTATGTATGTATATATGTATGTCGTTATTTAGTTTTATCTCAAGATTTCTTGCCAATAGGCACAGGAGTGACAGTGTGGTAAGTAGCTTGCTTACCAACCACATGGTTCCGGGTTCAGTCCCACTGTGTGGCACCTTGGCCAAATGTCTTCTACTATAGCCTCGGGCCGACCAAAGCCTTGTGAATGGATTTGGTAGACTGCAACTGAAAGAAGCCCGTCGTATATATATATATATAT
>NC_068992.1:22132269-22133047 GCF_001194135.2 Octopus bimaculoides
ATACCCTGACGAACGCTCCATGTATTCAGCATAGTACATAGACGATTGTTCATCCCTATATATCCATGAAAGAGCGTTGAGGCATTATTGTATAGTAATGCCCTTATATAATTTAAATATATTTATGGAAAAAAATTATGGCTTTTTTTCCTTATGAGGTTTTTTCACGCTAACTACTTGATAAATTCTTATAAAGTCTTTATCCTAATATTGTATTATGAATAATTAGAATATATTCAGTGCTGAATATTATTCCGTAAAAGCACATGTGCCGAAGTGTAACTTAAAAAGCCCGCCTCACTTACACCGCCGGTGTTACCAATCGTAAAACGGCATACACACGTGCGGAAAAAATGTGCTTAATTTAACTAGGAAATCCGCACCTAAATAATACTTACCCCACCCCAATTACCCAACGAAACTAACCAATCTACCACAAGCAAACCTCTACCCAGCGAATTTACCAGCGCAAGAACAAACATTTAATGTAAGAACTACCACTGTGTTTACATTACCATCACATATGTATCAATTATTTTCGCATCCTAACCGATGCATCTATCTATATTCGCATTCTGAAGAGATTTGCTTAAACCAGTAAATTGAAACGATCGTAAATGCTTCTATCTTCTTTGTTATCTATTTAATTAAAGACATACCAGCGAAAACCACGAGTTTCCTATTGTTGTTATATCTATTTTCTTATCCTATATAGCCTAAACCTCGGTTTACCAACCGAACCACCTGCTACCGTACAATATTACAAAATTCTATACCT
>NC_068992.1:22133343-22134407 GCF_001194135.2 Octopus bimaculoides
CTCGTTTTAACAGATATCTTTACAAGAAGTACATAAAAATACCTTAAAATACTTAAAGAGTAAATTTATTCAATAAAATCGCCATTGGCTTCAACCACGGCCTCTAAACGACTTTGGAACCTCCTGCAACTCTTCTAGACGAACTCCTTGTTTAGGTTGGTGAATGCTGCCATAATCATTGTCTTTAGTTCATCTTTGGTGTTACAAGGAGTTTTGTTGGTCTGTCATTCAACTGCGCCCCACACATAATAATGAAGGGGTTGCAGTCTGGGGAGTTAGATGTTAAGGGTGATGTGGTCGCAGAAATTGTCTGAGAGCCATGACTGGGTTCTCCTGCCTGTATGGCATGGTACAGAGTCCTGTTGCCAGACTTAGGGCCTTCGAGCAGCCGCCCACTTGACCCAGGGCAGCACTATATCCTCCAAGCACTTGATGTAGGCTTCCGTGTTGAGTGTGAGGCCGTGTGGGAAAATGAATGGAAGCATAATGTTACCGTCACTAGTGATCACTTCAAATACCATGATGTTGACTGGATGTTTGATTTTTATCTCTCTAAGTACATGTTTTGGGGTGTTCATCACCTGATCCTGGCAAAAATTTTTGTCGTCTGAGAAAAACCATAGCTTGTTCGGTTGGAGGGGATGCTTGAGTTTGTTCAAAAGCTTCGTAGAGCTATCTTTCCTCTTGTTCTTGATGGCTTGGGATAAAAATTGGCCCTTTCTCATCTTGTATGAAAAATACTGAATGTCTTCATGCACTACCTGTTTGATAAGAAACTCAGGCACTCCCATGTCCCTAGTGATGGATCTGATTGACTTAGAGGGATCATTGTTAATCATGGCCTGGATCTCAGGAGTTCTTTTCTTATCAGAACGATCAGTGAGTTTTCCGAGGTGTCGTACCTTCGTAATCACCATTATACTAATCTAACTCTTTCCGAATCCTCTGCAACTATATATATATATATGTAGTTGAAATTTATTGAGAAAGAAAAGACGACGAAGACAGGTGTATGAACAACAAGCAAATGATTTAGTTTGACGTTCGGAAAAAATTAAAAAGTC
>NC_068992.1:22134716-22135802 GCF_001194135.2 Octopus bimaculoides
CACACACACACACACACACACACACACACACACACACACTGACACATAGGAATAGAGGCCTGGATACCTCATCGTAGGCACATCAGTCAGATGAATAACTTTCATATGAAATGTTTTTGGCAAATTTGCAAGGTTGAGTTGGATGATAGAGTGAAGAATAGCACTATCCTGGAAATGTGTGGAATATCCAGGATAGAGGCTTTCTTGATCGTGTCTCAGATGCGATGATATGGACACATCCTTCGCATGAATAGCGGTAGAACGCCTAAACATGTTTTTTATGGTCAGCTTGTAAATTCACGACGTAATGTACGCTCGCCACTTCTACGGTATCAGGACAAATTAAAAATTAATTTGAAACCCCTTAGTATTAGTAAAGGAAACTTTGAGAATCTTGCGAAAAACTATGGAAATTGGAGGAGAGAGAGTGCTTTATCCAGCTTAAAAGTTTCGAAATCCAAAAGATACAACATCAACAGTAGCTACGTGAAACTGGAAAAGAAACCAACCGAACAACAGTCTTCCCGCAAATCATCATTGTCCCCACAGTGATTTCTTAGGTAGGGCACGTGATGGTTTAATAAATCATTCTCATGCTCATATCTATATTGCTTTTGGTGACCTGAGGACTCAGATAAGGAGTCGCCAGGTGAAGTGAATGAATTGTAAAGACTGGGGAATAGTAGTATCAAAAGTAAAATGTGTATGTTGCTGACTGCTTATTTGGTTGGATATTATTTTCTGTTTTCTCGCTGAACATCCATACGTCGTCTTCGACGGGTGAGTCCCTCATATCGCTCTATCTCTCTCTCTTTGTATATACATACACACATATATATATATATATATATATATATTCATATAATGATATCTCCACAATGTATTTGTGAGATAAAACATGTAATCGTTACCAAAATAGCAAAAAATTCGTCCACAAAGGTCTATAGTAGACTCCTTATGGATCGATCTCCTTGGTTATATATCAAAAATTTAAATAACAGTTTTGACGCTAATATCCATTTGTATTAAAGTTTATTACTTTGACCTTATACAGAAATGTTGACATAGGTAATAAACTTTAATGTA
>NC_068992.1:22136232-22137409 GCF_001194135.2 Octopus bimaculoides
TATATATATATATATATGGAGAGAGAGAGAAAGAGTGAGTGATTCTACTTTTAACTCAATTTATGCATTATTTAAAAGAAATATATTGTTCCACTTTTGAAAATAAAAACGAAGACCATGATGTTTTATTTGAATTATCGATAAAAAGTTCCATCGCAGTTAAATGTTTCATTACTTGCTGGACACCGTAAAAACTAATGGCTGAATTGTAGCACCGTTTTTAGTATTTTTTCAAGATAATTGACTCCAAAATTCTGTGTATTTGATCTTCAAGACAGACTATTTGTCGCTCTGTGCTTGCTATTGTTTCGACAGCTGCCGCTCTGCTACTCAAATGGGCAAAGTTCTTTAACTTGATTAAATATTCATTACTGTAACTTGTCGACTTCGTTTCTTAGCAACATAAAATTTGATATCAGATGTAAGATGTGTCTAAAATACGATACCAGATGTAAGATGTGTTCTTGCTTTCGTTGTTACCTGGGGAAGCTTGGGTCTCTGATGGGTAGGAAATCGTTGTTAGAAGCAATTGTTAAACCTTAATCGCCTATTTGTTGAGCGTAGGGAATATAAATGATATCACAGCTAGGGATTGTTTTTATTGGGTCATCCCATAAATAATGCGTTTTTTTATACTTCACTTATTTTTCAAAATTAAGATAAACAAAGTTCTTTTTTAATCTAAAATGCACACTCCTTCATCTTCTACAATGCTCTTCTATCTATCTGGTAGACTTGCAAGGTCCCTCTTCCAAAATTCCCTTGTCCATGACGAAAAATCTCCTCCAGTACTGTTCTGACCGTGTCTACAGAATTCATATTTTTTCAATCCAAATGATTTTGGAAACTGCGGAATAAATGATAATCAAATGGGCAATGTCCGGCGAATATGGTGGGTGGGACATTGTTTACCATTAAAACTGCTTCAGCCTTTGGAATATCGTCTTCACTGTATGTGGCCGAGCATAATCCTGATGGAAGAACACCTTTCGTCTTGAAACCAAAGATGGTCGATTTCTTCTAGCGCAGGTGTCAATGAGTGGTTGAATAACCAAATCCAAGCTTCTCTGCTAGTTTCTTAACAGTTACAACCCTCACCAGGGTTTGCAGGACGTCCTCCTCGAGCTCTATAGATCTTCCAGGACGAGGCTCATCTTCTGGGCTGTAGTTTCCGGCT
>NC_068992.1:22137863-22139128 GCF_001194135.2 Octopus bimaculoides
ATATATAAACGCTAATATCAGTATTCTCATCTCTAATGGAGACCTGTATCAACACTTCCACAAAGCATACTTGAACAATTGTGAAGATCACTTCTAATGAAACCATTGGCTGCCTTGTTAACTCACAAAGTATACACACACACACACATACACACACACACACACAGACACATACACACACATACATACACACATACATACATACATACATGCATGCATACATACATACATACATACATACATACATACATACATACATATACACTACTGAGAAGAAAAACCAAGCTTTTATCTTTTATTAGGCCGATCCAGATCTGAACTAATAATGTTGTTATACAGAAAGTTTATGTTACACCTACTATGAGCATTCTGAGAAAGTTTTATAAAAATATGGTTGTAAATATTGCTTGAGAGGACGGTGCCCCAATAACATTTCAAAGGGAAAGTATACAACTTCCATGCAGACACTCAAATTTATAATCATATTGGTAATTTATAGTTTGTTCACGAATTTACATGCTGGTGTTTCTTTTGCTTGATAAGAAAGCTTCTAATTTTTATGTTTTTGTAGTATATCAAGTATATTATTACTGTTAATTTATGGTTTAGTGTGGCGTATTTTATGTTCTGTTTTATGAGACATTGATAACGTGATTTAGTATTTCGATTGTCAATGTGTAAATCGTAAACTATATTATTCCAAAACTCACATTGGCCAAACCAATACAACACTTTCTAGTAGATTTCCAGTGCACTTACAACAAGGAGAAACTGCTTCACACTACAACACGGAACACAAAACAAAGCTAGATTGGAAAATAGTATATATTTTTTATCGTTTATCTTCTACTAGGTTTAGTCACTGAACTGCGGCCATGCTGGGGCACCGCTTTGAAGGGTTTAGTCTAATAAATCACCACCCTCGTACTTATTTTCTTATGTCTGGTGCTTATCCTATCGTTCTCTTTTACCGAAACCGCGAAATTACGAAGCGAATTACGTAAGCAAAATCAAGAGGTGCGGGGAACAAACACAGGCGCGCATACACACGCATGCACACACACGACGAGTTTCTTTCAGTTTCCGTCAGCCAAATTCCCTCACAAGACATTGGTTGGTCCATGGCTGTGTAGAAGATGCTTGCCCAAGGTGTCGCAAAACGGGAACTGAACCTGAAAGTAAATTGTTGATTAACGAACTTCTTAACCAGAAAGCAACGCCCGGAAAGAAAATTAGATAGAATAGAAAAAAAAAAAAAAAAAAAA
>NC_068992.1:22139460-22146813 GCF_001194135.2 Octopus bimaculoides
GAAACCGCGAAATTACGAAGCGAATTACGTAAGCAAAATCAAGAGGTGCGGGGAACAAACACAGGCGCGCATACACACGCATGCACACACACGACGAGTTTCTTTCAGTTTCCGTCTACCAAATCCACTCACAAGGCTTTGGTCGGTCCGAGGCTATAGTAGAAGACACTTGCTCAAGGTGCCACGCAGTGGGACTGAACCCGGAACCATGTGGTTGGTAAGCAAGCTACTTACTACACAGCCACTCCTGCGCCTGTATAGTGACAATTTTTAACAGCTTTGATTAAAACAACCTAATAAACGAACAAAAAAACAGCCGTGGATAGATAACCTTTAATTAAGCTCCAGAAAATGTATTTCTTCATTAAAATGGTGAAAGATAAAGTAGGGCGTAGAAGAAGTTAAACGAGAAGCAGAAAGTGACATCAAATTTGTGTAAATAAAAGCGAGGAAGTTTATTATGTGATGTCTGGAATTAAGACATTTGTAGGGAATGATTATATGAAATGATATAACAATACGTTAATGGTTTTTATGAGTACTGAGCAAAGCAAGGATTGGCTGGTAAAAATTTCAGTGAGATATAAAACCAGATGGGGTAAAAAAGAAAGCACATTGAATAAAATGTGTTGGAAGTTTGAATATTAGATGCGTAAATGCATCATTGCCTGAAGGACAGTTTTAATTTGAAAACAAAAAAATACCTATCAAAAGCAGATGTCGTTTGTTTGTATGGCATCTTACAAAGTGAAGGCGTGTGAACCAGCGGTTAAGGCGTTGCACTTATGATCGTAAGGTCGTGGTCTCGATTCCTCGACTTGGTGGTGTGTTGTGCTCGTGAGAAAAAACAGTTCATTTTATGTTGCTCTGCGATCACTTCGACAGCTGATGTTTGGCCCACTGTGCACCTGTATAGGTAATATATATTTTTAATGGAGGGAGTAAATGCACAGCACAGGTAATGGATCATTATAAACAAATCAATTCATGTATGCAGGTTATTCAACAAGAAATTGCAGGACACTCATCTGCGGCGAACGACAAAAGAGTCCACCATTACTATTAATACATACACACTCACATTAAGAAAACATCAAGAGAAAGCGAGAAAACGCTTGTGAATGCATGGGCAACACTGGTTTTCTATAAAAAATATCGTTGTTGTCCAGGCCTGTGTTATGGAGAGGAACTTATCAAGTGTTAATCGGTTGTCTTTTGAGATACAGGTACAACATTGATTTTCTGGAACTTATGGTTCCAAAGCCTTTCCAGATTACTGATTTATTCTGAACCAGGGGTGGTGGTCGCCTTGGTCAACATACTCTAAATTAAAGAAATATTAAATTTACTTAAATTACACAGTGTTACACGATTTTTGTCCTTGGGTAGCAAACTGTTATTTCCTATTTGCTTATCCCTAGAAAGTATGAAAATAAATGGCCAATATTTCCTTCAAACTTTGCCTTTGTTATATTTATTCAAACCCCAAAGAATCCCTCTCAACGCATGGCTATGATGCTCCTCAACTACTTCTGCTCCTGATCAGAGATGCACATATTATCAGTCACTAAGGACACGCTGAAGTGGTTAAAGTCAAGTAACTGAAAAACAAATCTGTGGTACTGAGCAGAATATTTGCTTTAACGATATTTCTGCTTCTGCAATTCAGCGCTGAATCTGTCGGAGATGTAATGGAAAATAGGTCACTTTCGAAACGTTGATGTCCAGGTTACAAAATCAAAGTTTGAAGGGCATATTAGTCATTTCCGTTGTTTTCTAGATAAAAGCACATAGGAAATAACACTTACTAACCAACCACACAAAAAAAAAAAATGATAATTTTGAGACATAATGTTATAGATTCTTAGCTGACGGTTAGTAGTTATCAAAAGAGGTAGATCAGTTCGTTAGCTCATATAAATAAAGCCAATATAGAAGATAAAGTTTAGCGTTTGAGACGATTGGAAGAAGGAAAAAAACTATTTCTACTTTTGGTATTATGAGGCATCAATATATCGCACAGTATTTTATGACAACAGGTTGTAAAAGTGTTGAGTTGAACACAATTGATATGAAAGAGAAGATTAAGAAGAATATTTGCTATAACGATATTTCTGCTTCAGCAATTCAGTGCGGAAGCTGTCTCAAATGTAATGGGAAATAAGTCAGTCTCAAAACATTGATGTCCATGTCACAAAGGCAAAGTTTGAAGGAGATAATCGTCATTTCGTTTGATTTCTAGATAGAAACAAAAAGGAAATAACACTTACTAACAAAAGACACACACAAAAAAAAAAAAAATACAGTGTAATTAAATGAAATACAGGTACCTGTACATTAGTGTAAATAATACAAGTATGCAAGGTACTAGTTTGTGCAAGGTACTAGTTTGTGCAAGGTACTAGTTTGTGCAAGGTACTAGTTTGTGCAAGGTACTAGTTTGTGCAAGGTGCCAGTAAACTAGTCTGCAAGACACAGAAATCTGAAGTTCCTGTTCGTAAACTAATGCGGATTATAAGAAGTTCCAGACCATCATTATCCGGAAAGTTGGTGTTGTACCTGTACATAAAAGTTTAGGATAATCCATAATCTGTTGATTTGCATAGTTGTTTCTTTATTTTGATGGATGAGATTTAGTACGGTATTTTGAACTCTCAAGGGTTTCAAATCCTGCCGTGCCCATATTATTATTTCGTCCTTCTTCTCCTCCCTTTCTTCATAATCATTATCATCATCATCATTTTCTTCTTCTTTGTCGTTTCCTCCCTCCTCCTCCCTCTCTTTCCTTCTATCTTGTCTCTCTCTCTCACTCTCTTTCCTTCTGTCTGTCTGTCTGTCTGTCTGTCCGCCCGTCCTTCATTTTGTTTGTCCTTCTTTCGTACTTCCTCGCTTCTCTTTTTATCACAATCCTTCCATCTCTCTCTACACTTCCCTCCCACCTCTCTTTCCACGCGTTCTTCATCTGTCTTACAATGACTGACGCTATAAACGATCGAATAAAAGACTTTAGCCTTTCCCCAACTCCCAACTCCCCTCGTCACCACCTACACCACCACCATCCCCTATCCTCACCGTCCTCACCGCAGGGGCAGAAGGAAGAGAGGAAGAAGATAATGCAAGGCGAAGAGGTTGTACGCAGCTGATTTAGCTTGGGTGATGGATTTAGTCTGTTACCTGCTTTAACACCACCACCTGATCTTTGGATGACTTTAGTAGAGTCCGTGAAGGCGCGTGGCTTAGTGGTTAGGGTGTTCGGATCACGGTCGTGAGTTCGATTCCCGGCGACGCATTGTGCCCTTCAGCAACACTCTTTATTTCACGTTGCTCCCGTCCTATCAGCGGGTAAAGATGAGCTGTATCTGTAATTCAAAGTGCCACCTTTGTCACATTCTGTGTCAGGCTGAATCTCTCCGAGAACTACGTTAAGGGTACGCGTGTCTGTGGAGTGCTCAGTTATACGGATCAGCACGTTAATTTCACGAGCAGGCTCTTCCATTGTTTGGATCAACAGGGACCCTCATCGTCGAAACCAATGGAGTGCCAGTCAGTAGAGTCCACTCCGGTATAAGCATTCCGGTCACGTATCTGCTTCAGGATGCCTTTCTCCTTTTCTCCTTCCCACCAGTATCAGAGATCCTATGAAGAATTATGGCATTGCCTTTTCCCCACTCCCACACTAAGCGAAGAAAAGACTATTTCTTCTCTTTTCCAGTTTCTGTAGTTCGTATTGTAACAGGATAAAGAGAAATAGAAATCAGCTGTATACAACCTCTTTGCATTACCTTCTTCCTCTCTTCCTTCTGCCACTGCAGGGAGGACGGTGGGACAGAGGGTGGTGGTGGTGGTGTAGGCGATGAAGAGGCGCGTTGGGAGTTGGGGGAAAGG
Organism: Octopus bimaculoides; assembly: GCF_001194135.2. Taxonomy (NCBI): domain Eukaryota; kingdom Metazoa; phylum Mollusca; class Cephalopoda; order Octopoda; family Octopodidae; genus Octopus; species Octopus bimaculoides. Next base: position 22,143,346 of record NC_068992.1, read on the forward strand.
CTAAAGTCTTTTATTCGATCGTTTATGGCGTCAATCATTGTAAGACAGATGAAGAACGTGTGGAGAGGCTGGAGGTAAGTGTAGAGAGAGATAGGAGGTAAGTGTAGAGAGAGAAGAGACGAAGAAGAAAATGATGATTATGATGATTATGGTAGAACTCAGGAAGAAAGAGAAGGACGAAATAGTAATACGGATCAGCAAAAGTAACATCAACAACAACGACTCAAACAGTAACAACAACAACAACAACAACAACAACAATAGCAGCAACAATTGGCAGACAAGCGAATAATGCAAGATTATTCCTGACAAGGAAAAATGGAAGCACAGGTGTCAGGAATATGAAAGATGTAGACAATGAAACAAAAGTTAGAGTGACATGTTACATGGCATATAAATACTGCATGCAAGAAAGATTGGAAGAAAGGATATTGTTTTATTTAAAGAGAAGCAGATTATAGAATGTTTAGTGTCGAAGAAGAGGTGAAATTCGATGACGGAGAAACCAGAATTAATGTAGGAAACGTTGAATGGAAATCGGATAGATGTTAAAAAAGAGAAAGTAGACAAAGAACTCAGCGGAATTTTAAACTTAAGTAGTATAAAGATAACTGTATGGAATAAAGGTCTTTAACAACTGAGATTAAAAAAAAAAATGAAAAAGAGCAATGAATGGTTAAGCTGTTGCTAGATTCTTGTAACACGTGTTTCATTTTTAATATGTTGGAACAAAAAACGAAAAGTAGAGCGAATAACTTAAGCGGGAAGTAGAGAATGACATCAAATTTGTGTAAATAGAATAGAGGAAGTTTACTATCTGATGTCTGGAAGTAAAACATTTGCAGGGAATGATTATATGAAACGATCTTACAATACATTAATGGTTTCTATAAGCACCGTTAGCAAATCAAGGATTGGCCGGAAAAAGATTTTAGTGTGATATAAAACCAGATGGGATAAGAAGAACAGATTGAATAAAATGAGTTGGAAGTTTGACTATTTTATGCATAAATGTGTCATTGCTTGAAGGGTAGTTATAATAAGAGAAAATACCAACCAAAAATATATTATTTATGAAAATGTTCTTTTACAGTGAAAATATATATGCATGCACACAAGAAGAATAAAGTGAGAAACCAAGAAAATGTAGGTCAATAGCTCTTGAAATATTGCGTACAGGACAAGAGGATACAACGTAAAAATTGTACTAATTGTTATTGGTTGTTTAGCTGGAGAAATGATGAAATTAAAAGTGAAGTGAGCAAGGTATTTACAGAACATGAAAGCGGTTGTAGAAATATAAATATATCCGTTGATACAGAAAACTGTGTTGTATAAAAGTGCAACAATGCCAAGAAGAGTTCTGTCCGGAGTTAGTTACTCTGTTCTAAAGTGCAAAGAAAGACTTGGAACTGATATTTTCCGGTCGACTCTAGACTGCAAACAAAAATATTAGTTTCAAATGTTGGCACAAAGCCAGCAATTTCGGGGAAAGAGCTAAGTTGATTACATCGAGCAAGTGCACAACTGGTACTTAGTTTAGCGGTCCCGAAAGGATGAAAGGCAAAATCGACCTCAGTGGAATTTGAACTCAGAACGTAAAGACAGACGAAATGCCGTTAAACATTTTGCTCGGCGTGCTAACACTTTTGCCAGCTCGTCGCCTTAGTAGAAATATCGGTTTCTAATTTTGGCACAAGGCCAACAAGTTCGGTGGGAGGGGTTAGTCGATTGCATCGACTCTAGTGTTCAGCTGGTAATTATTTTATCGACCCCGAAAGAATAAAAAGCAAAGTCGATCTCGGCGGAATTTGAACTCAGAACGCAAAGAGGGACAAAATGCAGCTAAGCATTTTGTTCGGCGTGCTAACGATTCTGCTACCCGCCACCTTAACACCTTGTTAGAAATATTAATAATAGTATATTCTAACTTTGATATATGGTCATATATTCTGGGAAAAGATCAATCTGCCAATCGCACTTGCTTCCAACCTACCAAAAGTGATAAAAGCAGTTGAATACATCTTTAACTTTGTAAGCTGAATTCTCTGAATGGTGACAATCAGTACGCTTCCGTAAAGTCGAATCTACTGGAAACATTTACGTCGCTCTCTGGGGATGTCTTCCTCTTTTGAACTTCTACGAAAATAATGTTGTTCCATTTGACATCAGCAAAGCTTGTTAATTCCATCATCACCTTTCTTATCAGTATCACGAAAGAGCACCGTACACAACATATCTTTACACTGAAAAATGTAAACACATTATGCATACACTGGAGCGAGTAAAAAAAAAATACTATCAGGAACTACGTGCAACACATTTGCAACATTCACTGATTAATTAAAATACACGATGGAGACTGTAAAATGACGTAAAAAACCCCAACTTAGAACGCTCACTGCCAAAATAGATGAACAACAATCCTAGACAGCAAATGATATATTATTCTTATTTTCACGAGGTGTCAGAGTCGTCCGCCCGTCGGTGGAAATAGAATGGAGCACAGAGGTATTTCTTGCGACCCCTTACGTCCTGCGTTCAAATTCCGTCAGGACCGTCTTTGCTTTTCATCCGTTCGAGGTCGATAAAATAAATACCAGTCAAATACTGAGGTCAATGTTATCGAGTTAGCCCTCCTTTCAAAACTGCTGGCCTTGTGCTAAAATTAGAAAGAACGACCGTATGTCTCTATGAAACATACGGTGCCGGCTTGGGCAAAAATACTTTTGTGAAATACCAGCTGTTGCCGATGCTTGTACATTTCTCTTTATTATGCCGCCGATGTCTAAGAAAACGGTAAGAAATGGTACGCTGGCGTACGTACACTTTGGTCTCTTATATGTAAGTATATATTTATCTAAGTCTCGTACGACTCTATTCTTTCTACCAGCCCTTTCACGCTTATTCGTTCATTCCACTCTTCGTTGTTTTGTTCCCCCTCTCTCACATTTCCCCGCCTTCTCTTCTTGCTCACTTTCCGTCCTCTCTTCACTTCACTATATCCCTGTCGTTTTTTCTCGCCTCTCCTTAATTCTTCTGTCCGTCTACCTATCTCTCTCTCTCTCTTCTCTCCCTACGTGACCGGTGTTCGGCCAAACCTGCCCTTTCTTTCTTGATTTAGCCGTCGTCCGTGCAACACCTATATTCCTCCCTGTGCCGGTGGAATCTTATATCCCTTCCGTAAGGCTTCATTTCCACACACGCCAGCTTAATTTAATTCGTCCCTAGTAAAAAGATACCTGTTCTTATGTCCTGATATTTGTATTTGTGCAACATTTTCCGTTTTTTTCCGTTCTTGTTTTCGTATACATTCGCTGCTTTCTTCCAAGGAGTCTAATGCTCTTAGCTTAGTTTTTCCTTGGGGCTGACCAGATTGGAGCAATCTCGAGTATAACCAGCCAAAATTGCAAAGATAATCTGGAACTCGACTGAGGAAAGAAAACTCCGAATGACCCGTCCTTGTTT
>NC_068992.1:22147188-22150708 GCF_001194135.2 Octopus bimaculoides
TATATATATATATATATATTTATATATATTCGACGGGCTACCACAGTTTCCATCAACCATATCCATTCACAAAGCATTGGCCAGCCCGGAGTTGCAGTGGAAGACATTGCCGAAGCTGCCATGCAGTGGGACTGAACACGAAGCCCTCTCATTACAAAGAGTGCCTCTTAATCACACAGTCATTCCGGCACCCTATACGTTCTTCTAAACATTCTGCTTCCATCAATCAAATTCTTTCTCTCACTCTCTCAAATAAAACTTTCTTCTCCATCTTTTTCTTTCTTGTCTATCAATCCTATCTATCTCTTTGCTTCTCTTTCTTTCTCTTTCATATTTAATCTCTTTCTTCTTTCTCATTTTATTCACACGCTTTAATTTGTTTTTTTTAAACTTTTTCTACTCGCCCCACTTTTTTTTTTACGAACATACTTTCTTCTCTAGCACTTACAGATATCCCTTTCATATTCTATCTCTTTCCAGCTCACTCACTCACTCACTCACTCACGTACATAAGTTTGCCTTCTTTCATACCTTAATGGCTCCCCCTTTCTCCTTTCATTTCTCTCTTTCTCTTCCTCTCTCTGTCACACACACATTTATCTATGTGAATGTATATGTATATATGTATACATACACACATATACACAAACACACACACAGATATTCATATACACCTACAGTCAAACACATACGCACATATATGACATTCGTCTTCTCTCTCTAATACACAGTCTCTTACATAAATTCTTTCTCGTTTTATTCTCAAACGCAAATACTTTTTTGTTCCTTTTCTTTATCAATTTCTCTGACATTCACTCTTACTCTCCACCTCTTTCCTCTATTCTTTCTATCAATTCACAAATATCCACGGCCTCACCAATTCACAATCTGACACTTCTTCGCTTTTACATCCTCTCCAGCTTGTCAACATGACGGTTGCTTTCACAAAATAATCTAGTTTTCATTCATACTGAAACGATGCTTTAACCTTCAGTGTTAAATGTGAACTTTCTGCCTCGACATTCATCATTATACACACTCCTTCACCTTCTCCACGTCTACACCATCGCAACTTATTGTCTGCTGCTTATATCTTAATACGTGCTACGTGTAGGAGGCAATATATTTAGCAGGGAGCTTGGTTTCAAACTGATCACATGTGGAGACAAAGTAATATATACTTAATGCGGCGGGCTCGCAGAATCGTTAGCACAACGGATAAAATGGCGAATTTTCTACTGGCTCTTTACGCTCTGAGTTCAAATTGCTCTATCCATTCGGGGTCGATAAAATATAGTACCAATCAAGTAATCGACTTATCCCCTTCGCTCAAAAGCTGTTGCTCAAAAATTGTCGCTCAAAATTTGCCGCTCATAAATTGTTGATCTTGAACACTGCAATGGACAGGTACATTATTCTAGTGGAATGTTGCGCTGTCGGTCACTTAACGCCATGGAAACCGAGTAACCGGGTTTATGAGTCCCAAGGCTGAAAAAACAAAAAGACAAACTCATATCCACTTATACCCGAACACAGAAAAATATCTATTGTCACACACATACTGTCCTTAGGGTCTCAGGCGCACGTGCTTCAATTTTTGGCTGATAAGGACCAGAAGTTCTATGAGCGGGAAGTTGCCAGAAAGATGGCAAAAGGTCATCGAACAAAATGGAAAATATATAATTGATTAAAGTCCATTCTTCGCGTGAAAAAAGATTGACTTTTATTTCATACTAAAAAGCTGAAATTACTTTCTTGCCAACCCTATATATATAAGGAAAATAGTATAACGCTCGGGAATTGAGAAAGTCTTTCACGTTTCGAGCCTACGCTCTTCTACTGTTCTGCTATAGGTAGGATCATCAAAAAAGGTACTCCATCCAGTGAAAGCTATATATTATTTAAAGTACACACAATAATTAATAAGGCAGGGAGCTGGCAGAATCGTTAGCATCCCGTACCAAATGCAAACGGCATTTCATCCGTTTTCACGTTCTGAGTTCAAATTTCACCGGGGTTTGCTTTGCTTTTCAATTTAGGGGTCGATCAAATGAATATCTGTTAAGCACTGGGGTCGATGTAATAGACTTAAGCCCTGCCCCAAACTTGCAGGCCTTGTGCCAAAATTTGAAACTAATATACACAGAATAAAAAGAAACAAAGGGCTACTAGTAAAAGTTTCATGCCGCCGTAGAAAACACAATAATTCGAGAAATTTATACAACATAAGATGTGTCTCCAAGTGATCCATCAGGTTTGGTACACATGGTTAATCCTAATTCGTTTTAATGGTTGGACTCGAAGTTGATAAAGCTATAAATAAAATGCAAATATTCGGTTGAAAAAATTAGAAGTTGCCCGCATGACTGGAACCCTCACGTTCTGAAGAATGAAAGATGTAGTTTCGAGTTTCACGGATAGCCTTCAACTATTTCTATCCAAAGGGGTTTTTTAAATCCAATATTTATACGCTATTATTTATAGCTTTATCTACTTCGAGTTCAGTTGATAAAAACGAAATACACACACAGACAAACACACGCATACTATTTTATTCGGTCGTTCTTTTACTTGTTTCAGTCATTTGGCTGCGGCCATGCTGGAGCACCACGTTGAAAGGATTTTTAATTGAAATAATCGACCCCAGGACTTATTTTTAAGACTAGTACTTATTCTATCGGTCTCTTTTGTTGAACCGCTCAGTTACGGGGACGTAAACACACCAACACCGGCCGTCAAGTGATGATGGGGCAAACACAGGCACAAAAGAAGGCACACACACTTACACACACAAATACGACGAGCTTCTTTCAGTTTCCATCTACCAAATCCACCCACAAAGCTTTAATCGGCCCGAGGCTATAGTAGAAGACTTTTGCTGAAAGTGCCACGCGGTGGGACTGAACCCGGAACCATGTGGTTTGGGAAACAAGCTTCTTACCACTTTTCGAATTTGTTAATCTTTTATATTTAGTTTTAAACGAAAAAGCCCTTTAGTCGACTAATATGTCGAGACCTTGCAAGCCTCGTCAGCTTTATCTTCTTAACGAAAAGATTATGGCGGTTATTTGGTGTCACGTTTTGTAGTAGGCAGCATGTGATCATAGGAATAATGTTGTAACTGATAAAATCCTCATCGTCGGACTGAAAATTGCTTAAGAGATAACTACTGCGCCGTGTCTCTGTGTTGTTGTAACTAAAGATTCCATTGCGAATAATTTAGTTCTATGAAGAATTTCATTATAATACATTGTCTGTCTCCTTGTGAAAAGCGCCCGAAACGTCTATGGCATTTTTTTGCTTTCATTTAAATTTTAAACAAACATCTTATCCATCGTACAGTATTCTTGCTGTATTGTATTTTCACTATTTGACGTTACATCACACACACAAACATGTATAAATAAACACACACATAAGCACACACACATGCACACACACACACATACACACATACACAACACACACATGTTATATGTATATATGTACTTATAAGTGTGTGTGTGTGTGTATATATATA
>NC_068992.1:22150958-22151839 GCF_001194135.2 Octopus bimaculoides
ATATATTTATATGTACTTATAAGTGTATATATATATATATATATACGTATGTGTATGTATCTATGAATGTATGTATATGAAATGCGCGTGTGTGTTTGTATATGTGCGTTTGTGTGTGTGTATATAGATGCGCGCGTGTGTATATAGTTTGCACAATACTTCACTAGTGTTTGTGTGTTTGTTGAAGTTGTTTGGTGTGTGTCTAAGACAGATAAAGAACGATAGAATTGAAATATGCTAGATAAGGAGATAGTTTCGGGAGATAAGGAGACAAGTAATACGCAAGTGAAAAACTCAATGATTGAGAGATAGTAGTAGATATACACTGATAAAATATTTCGAAGAGAAATTTTTAAAAAAATCGATGATCGTGCAAACAGCAGACGCAAAAAACATAACGTGAAAAAGCCAACTAGAAAAATGGCTACAATAATCGTACTTGTTTTCATAATGTCTTTTTGTTGTTGTGGCAACAAATGCAATCACTGCAAAAATTTACGAGCATGCGCCTTCATAACGTTGATAACAATATCCAAGTGATAATTTTATATCTGCTCAGGGATAGTAAAAATGTTCTCTTCGTGGTTGTAGATTGTACAAAATATTCGCGTGTACAGTGTGGGTTTTTTCGCTTTGACACCGCATGGTTTCGTGTTCAGGCCCACTGCGTGGCAATTTGGGCAAGTGTCTTCAACTGTAGCCCCGTGGTCGATCAATGCTTTGTGAGTGAATCTGGCATGCGGAAACTGTGTGGAAGCCTGTAATATCTGTCTGTCTGTCTGTCTGTCTGTCTGTCTGTCTGTCTGTCTGTCTGTCCGTCTGTCTGTCCGTCTGTCTGTCTGTCCGTCTGTCTGTCCGTCTGTCTGTCTGTCTGTCTGTCC
>NC_068992.1:22157484-22158934 GCF_001194135.2 Octopus bimaculoides
TATATATATATATATATATATATATATATATATATATATATATGTATATGTTTGTGTGTGTGTATGCGCGTATATACTTATGTAGGCGCATACGTACGTATACATTCATACATACATACACATATTTACATACATATAGATTAACATGCTGCAAAGCTTGAAAATTTAAACGCCATTGCAGGTTAAATTTGGAACGTTGTCATTTCGTAATACTAAAGATACATGAGAAAATTGTGAGAAATTGTGATAAGAGAGATTAAAAGAAATAGCTCTAGATATACATTACACGGATGTGTACACACATATATCTTGGTCTGTATATATAACCTGTAGTGTATGCTGTATGCTTGTTTGCGTGAGTGTATAAACGTTAGTACTATGAACAAAGTAACCGAAAACTCAATACAGAAGGGTAAATAACATATATGATGCTTATATATTATACATATATGTGTGCGCATATTTATATGTTTACCTAAGTATGTATATATGTGTATATCAATATATATTTATGGCTGTGCGTGCAAATGCCTGTGTGTGTGTGTGTGCGCGCGCGCTTATGGCCATGTTTACGTACCTATAGTGTAAATTTTCAATTGAAAAGTTATGAAAAATTTCAAAGGAAGGAAGCACACACTCGCACAAAAACATAAACACACACACATACAAACATATAAGTATATGCCTGTATGCCTGTGTGTAGGTATAAATAAATGCATAAATACGTAATCACACACACATATGTATATCTATCTCTCCCTCTCTCTCTCTATCTATCTATCTATAGTTATATATATGTAAAATCGCATACATTTGCGAAGTTACACTGAAGTGTACAAATAAATCGATGAATAGCTAATATGGACGATGTATAAATGCTTACAAGTCCAGACAGACATGCAACTACCTAGTGACAACCCCCACATACATACACGCATATATATATATACATATATGTATATGTACATACGTATATGTATGTGTAATATATATATATGTATATGTAAGTATGTATGTATGTATGTATGTATGTATATATATATATATATATATATATATATATATATATATATATATATATATATATATATGAAGTAACGTAGTTGTGCAGCTTCACGTTGTTTATATAGAGTGTTAGATGCTCGTAAGCCAGTTTGGAGGAATCACTTCATGATTGAAGTGATTCCTCCAAACTGGCTTACGAGCACATAACACATATATGAATATATAACGTATGCATATGAATGTATACATATTTGAATATATAACGTGTTGGTATATAACAGGTACATACATCTGAAGACACATGGCTACCCATTCTTAAGAATGCATAAACAGACATGTATATTCAAGCACAGATGAAGAAATAGATGTATATTGATTGATGTACATCGGTACAGATATAAATACTTCTACGTATGTGCATCTAAAAATATGCATATATATATAT
>NC_068992.1:22161306-22164973 GCF_001194135.2 Octopus bimaculoides
ATATATATACGGCGGCTTTCACTGTTTTCGTTTACCAAATTCATTCACAACACATTGGTCGGCCTGGGGCTATATTAGGCGACACTTCGCCCAGTGTGCCGCACAGTGCGACTGAATCTGAAACTGCTTTTCAAGCATACTTAGATACACATAAGTTCATAGGTATACATATACCTATACATGCACACTTATGTCTAAATATGTATTTATCTCTATACCTATTTACGTTACTATACCTATTAACACAATAATAAAATAACTCCAACATTTGATAATTCTTGTTCCTATTTCGACTTGTTTGAATGGTATTGTAACTACATTATCATACTTTAATTTTATTTTTCTTGCGGGGAAAACAAGAAAATTATCTTCTCATTGTTCTGCTTGTTCACATAAAATCATTGATTGTAGACACCACTTACCATATATCACCGACTAAATAAAGAATGGAGCACATCTTTATTACCAAGGGCGAGTTACAAGTGTAGAAGGACCTATGGGCTTCACACATATGCTGAGAAAAATAATGAATCTTTAATTTTATAAATTTACCGATATGGAATTTGTATTAAATTATTGTTTTGGTCTTAAGGCCATTTTTGCTTTTGTTATAAGGGTTTTGGATGAGTTCGTCTGTTGGTGGTGGTTTCAGATCGGAACGAGACTTAAAACAGGCTTAAATGAGAGGATGCAGGTTGTGGGAGAGTTATTGGTGATGTAAAAATTAAGTCAGCTGACATCGCGAAAAATACAAACAATGAGCGTTATTCTTGATATTGATGGGGATGATGATGATGGTGGTGATAATGAAGATGATGACGATGATGATGACGACGACAATGATGATGACGACAATGGTGATGAAGATAATAATGAAGAAGATAATGACGATGACGATGATGATGATGACGACGATGGGGATGTTAATGTTGATTGCGAAAATGATGATGATGATGGTGGTGACGATGATGACGGTATTGATGATAATGATGATGATGGAAATGTTGCAGCTATTTTTGAAATAACGTGTCTCGAAGCAGCTCCTATGTTTCTATTTATTTTACTCCCCACCCATCATATAGGTTACAATCGATGTGTTTATTTTATTGTTATACCGAGAAAGAAGAAGAGGAGGAATGGGAGGCAGAGTTAAATTGTTATATATCTTACCTCCTCAGGGGGAATACATTCTATATATTGGTGAAATTAAATTATTCCTATATTTTTACTATATATCCAATCTTACTTTTTTGCTTTTAATATTCTCAGCATTAACTATGCTTTCGCCTAATTAGCTATTAGACATCATATTAATGAAATTCTAGAAAAATGTTTGTTTTCATTCATTCTCTTTATTAGCACAACAAACAAATATATCTGTATATATACCTAATGATTCGTTCCTAATACACTAATACGCCAATTACAGTGAATCTGTACTTCAGCTGAAGAGTTTTAATAGAACGGAATGAGCCTGATGTTGTGTCCCTTACTTGCTAACTTACATACTTACGTAAGCCCTTCGCTCTCTGTGGAGCATAGACCTTCGACAACTTTTCTCTACTGTTATCAATTCAGGGTTGTCTTTTCCGTTTCTCTTCATCTGAATCCCTGCTTTTTCAGCTCTTCCTCATATTTTCTCCTGAGGGTAGGCGTTTCTCTCCCAGATTTTGCTGGTTTTCAATTCTCATCGATGCTTCTGTAAATTTGCCCTTTTTTCTATGTAGTAATGTTGGCCCTACTCGAACCTATATTCATCTCTGAGAAGAAGTGATCCATATTTTAGTCTGGCCTCTATCTCTTGACCTCTCCAACGTAGGAGATCCTACTAGAAGATTGCCCTCCACTAGCACAGTTCTCAGGATTATGAGGCATTCAAGCCATCACACCACAGCAAAGACTGGACCTTGTGGTTGTATACTTGCTAAGGTAAGGGGAAATTGTACTATACATCAGTTAATATAATTTTCCGTTTACCGTACGTCTAATCTTATTTGAGGTTTTAATGTTTAAGCATTAAATATGTCTTCACTCACATATCTGATATCTATTAAACTAATGGCGTCTCGGAATAATATTGTTTTCATTTGGTTGGCCTGAATTAATTCATACGACATCGGACACGTTGATTAGTTTATTTTCAATTATGCAGACGAACGATGCCGTTGACAGCTGATAGATAGCCGAGATATCATCGCAGTAAAGTATGTGAAATCTGCCAATTAGATATTTGAGCTAAAATACATTTTAACCCCATGATGTCGGTCAGAAAAGCGATCAACTGAAGGAAATCAAAACAGGTTTTCAATCAAGCACTCAATTATTTCTTACAAGCCAATTTATGATCGTTGAAAAGACTGAAGCTGCCTCCACCCGACCAATGCTAGTGAAACTTAATTCTAGAAAATGATCTCCGCAAATTCCCGCTGGGTAAATCTTAAGTTTATTTGCATTGTTTTATTCTATATTACATTCTTTTATTCTATATTACGTTCTTTTATTCTATATTACATTCTTTTATTCTGTGTATTCATAAGATACGTGCTCCTCCCCTCAAGTAACTTTGATGAAGTTTCCTTCAGCATATTTAATCAGTGATAGCCTTGTGATTAAGAGAAGATTTGCTTTGTCATGAGTTGGTTCTTAGTTCGATCCAACTGCACAGAAGCTTGAACAAGTGTCTTCTACTGTATTCAATCTCTTGAGCCGAGTTTGGTTGTTTGTTGGAAACGGCGTGATAGCCCATAGTGTATGGCTGTGTATGCGAGCGTGTATGTGAGTAATTGTATACATACATACATACATACATACATACATACAGGCGCAGGAGTGGCTGTGTGGTAAATAACTTGCTTACCAACCACATGGTTCCGGGTTCATTCCTACTGCGTGGCACCTAGGGCAAGTGTCTTCTACTATAGCCCCGAGCCGACCAAAGCCTTGTGAGTGGATTTGGTAGACAGAAACTGAAAGAAGCCTGTCGTATATATGTATATATGTATGTAAGTGTGTGTATATGTTTGTGTGTCTGCGTTTGTCTTCTCAGCATCGCTTGACAACCCATAGTGGTGTATTTACGTCCCCGTAACTTAGCGGTTCGGAAAAAGAGACCGATAGAATAAGTACTATGCTTCCAAAGAATAAGTCCTGGGGTCGATTTGTTCGACTAAAAGGCGGTGCTCCAGCATGGCCGCAGTCAAATGACTGAAACAAGTAAAAGAGTAAAAGAGTATACATACATACATACATACATACGTACATACATACGTATATACATACATATGGCTAGAAACAGGCAATATATATATATATATATATATATATATATATATATATATATATATATATATATATATATATATATATATATATATATATACATGTGTGTGTGTATGAAGGCAAATGGCTTAGTGGTTAGGGTGTTGCACTCACGATAGAAATATCGTAGCTTTGCAGTATCCTTGAGCAAAGCATTTCACTGCACGTTGCTCTATTTGTTCCTTCGCCATCTGATGTGTTGTGGAACAACGTGCATCTTCACAAGCGATATCGATTCAATGGAGCGTTTCAGCTAATGCACAGCACAAATATTTGATCTCTATAAACAAAATCATCCTTGCGGCTTGTTTCACAAAAAGTAGCGGAACCCTCATCCGTCGTCTACGAC
>NC_068992.1:22165073-22166163 GCF_001194135.2 Octopus bimaculoides
GTCCAGTTTTGATTTGAAAACACCTACATCCACTTTGTGTAGGTCCCTCACTCTCTTTGGGAGAAATTTAAAAAGCTGTAGTACCCTGAAACTTACTGTTGCAGTAACTGGTTCTGAAGCGCGATGGCATTGCTGGGATCTTTGGCACTGTGCAGTGCTGACCCGTTCTGGCATTTGTGTAGCTTTCAATGCCAAAATGTAGCACAATCCATTCGAGGATCTTCCAGATGTATATTACTGCATACCTCTCCCGCCTTCTCTCCAGGGAGTAGAGTCTTAGCTGTTTCAGCCTTTCCCTGTAGCTGAGTGTTGCAATGAGACAATCTTCTTTGTGAATCTTCTCTGGATTGCTTTAAGGTCCGCTATTAATTTTACGCTGTTGGGTGACCATAGCTGGGAGCAGTAACCCAGGCGGCTGAAGATAAATGTCCTCCAGAGGACCATCATGGTTTCCTTTTCTCTGATTATGAACGTTCTGAGGATCCATCCAGCCAGTCGTCTGCACAAAATTTTTCAAAGAGAATGTAAACGAAGAGATCGTTGTGAGAAAAAAAAAAAAAAAAATGAAGAAAACGATAATGAAAAAAAGAAGAGGTTTCGTGACGTATTTGCTACCGTAAGTTTTCAAATAGAATGTAAACAAACAATTCAACTTATCTCAAATTTTCATCTGGTATTACCTAAGATAAAACAAAATAAACAACAAAATCATTAGGATGCTTATTCCCAAGCGGTAAAATTCCAATCCTTGTTCTTGCAGAAAAAGGTTTTGTTTCAAAGAAATATCGATTACTCTTTACACACGACCGCTAATGAAAGTACAATTTTTTCACAACGTACTTTCTTTGAGAATAACTCTGGCTTGCGTCACTGACTTTAACGTAATATATTGAACTTTTAGTGTAATTTATTAATTTTTTTCACTAATATATTATAGTAAACCGTTATGACATATCAAGTACTACGTTTGTTTTTTGTCAGTTTTAGCAGATTTTTCGACAATTTAAGGAATCTCTCTTGGTTGTTTCAGGAGCACGAAAAGCACATCTTTCCACAAAGAAACCGGAAGTACATATATGCATAATATATA
>NC_068992.1:22166446-22171356 GCF_001194135.2 Octopus bimaculoides
GTGCGTTGTGAGTGTTTATTGAGCGAAAACACCTAAAGCTCCACGAGGCTCCGGCAGGGGATGGTAGCGAATCCTGCAGTACTCTTTCACCACAACTTTCTCTCACTCTTACTTCCTGTTTCTGTTGTGCCTGTGATTCAAAGGGTCAGCCTTGTCACACTGTATCACGCTGAATATCCCCGAGAACTACGTTAAGGGTACACGTGTCTGTGGAGTGCTCAGCCACTTGCACGTTAATTTCACGAGCAGACTGTTCCGTTGATCGGATCAACTGGAACCCTCGACGTCGTAAGCGACGGAGTGCCAACACCATATAAAATATATATAAAACATATAAAAAAAGTATATATATGATGTATGCATGTAGGCCAATACATCATTGACTCTCAAATTAAGGAAAGAAAAAAGCATAAAAGAGAAAAAAAGAGAAAACTGTGCACTGAGTTAATGAGGAAAAACAAGAAAAAAAAAGAGACATCTCATTGTTTCTCTGAACACGTTCCATGTTGACGTATACTTGATAAAGCCACGTGAGATTATGTGAAAAGTAACAAAATACAGGCTGCGATGATACAGTAGAAATTGGTAAATGGAAAACAAGTAATCAAGAAAAAGAATAAATAAACAGAAAAAGATCAAATTGAAAATTGCCAGAAACTTCCCGTTGAGAATTTTTCTATGGCGGATCTGTTTTATGAAACTAAGTCAGTGAGATTTTCGATTTTTGCATCACATGGTTGTGTGGTTAAGAAGATAGTTTTGCAGCCACGTGGTTTCGGGTTCACTCCCACTGCGCAGTTCCTTGGGCAAGCGTCCTTCTACTGTAGCTCCTGGTCGACCAATACCTTGTGAGTGAATCTGGTAGACGGAAACTGTGGGGAAACCTATCATGTATATATATATATGCGTGCGCGTATGTGTGTGTGTATGTATGTATGTATGTACGTACGTACGTATGTATGTATGTATGGATGTATGTATGTATGTATGTATGTACGTGTGTGTGTTTGACTTCCACCGCCGTTGGTTTGTTTACGTCCCCGTAACTTGGCGGTTCGGCAAAAGTGTCCAATAGAGGACGTGAAAAAATAAAGTACAGGGATCGAATCATCCGACTAAACCCTTCAAATCAGTACCCCTGCATGGTTACAGTCCAACGGCTGAAACAAGTAAACAGATAAAATGTAAGTCGTATGTTCAGAGATAATTTCGTATCTTTTCGTTGATAGTTTATAATTCCCAAACTGTTCAAATTCTCTTGAGTTACAACTGTAAGAGAACGTTCAAAGGACTTAAGTCCATGTTACTATTAGTGAAAGGGCACTGAGGAGCTGCAGCTGGTACCGAGCCGTTCAATTAATTCTAAGCAAACGATTCATTCTGAATTGTTTGGCTTACTCATTTTCGCAATCACAATTAATCCAACATCACCGAATAAAGTTTACGCTGAAGGCTTTTTTCAATATAAAACGGCGAGTGCATACAGGATAGAAATAATTACATTCATGCGGCAAAACTCAGCAAAGCTTGGGAATCTTTGCTAACAACTTCCTCTATTATCACAAGATTGCATGCAAACACTAGTCAATAGGAAAAAGTGCTGAAGGCAGATCTGGTCATCCTTTTATAATAGAGTAATTAATTTTGTCCATTATTTGAAACTGTTCATTCCTTGAATAATTACGAAATGTCTGGCATTAGTAACTAGGATTTCATTTGTTCGATACATGTAGCCTGTATTAAATGATTATTCTAACAGCTTGGAAATCTGCCGAGAAAGCCTTAGTTTTCGGTATCTATACTGAGTACTTTACCAGATACCGTAACATTACGACCCGTAGTGCAATTCTTATAGCCTGCAAATCAGCTCTTACTAGCTGGGGATGATTAATCTCCACCTGTTGGTGTTGTTTGTTCCTTTATGAGCCACACCTGGCGCATAAGGGCCGGTTTCCCTGTTTCATTGGCGTATAACTTCCCCACCTGGACGGAACGCCGGTCCTTTACAGGTGCATTGCTAGATGCAAGAGGAAAGAGTAAAAGTTGTGGCGAAAGAGTGAGCAGATGTTCGCAATTACCTTCTGGTGGAACCACGTGGAGCTTAGGTGTTTCGCTCATAAACACACACATCGCTCGGTCTGAGATTCGAACTCATGATCCCTCGACCGCGAGTCCGCTGCTCTAACCACTAGATCCATGTGCCTCCATTAATCTCCACCTACTTTCTCATAATAAAACAAAGTCTATTTTCTCACCCAAAAAAATAGACTTTACTTTATTATAAATGGTAGCTTTTTATTTTAATAGAATGTTTTTGTAATGATTCAAGTCGTCCATTCCTAATGTAAACCTCATTTATTCCACAAATTTACCACGAGAGCAACTCTGTTGTGTCATACATACTCTTGTAGCTTGCAGTATTAAACAAATTTTCTTATATTCTCTACAATCGTCGTTAGTCGACGGCGGAAAGTCTTAAGCCCAAGGAAGACTAATCCAGCCTCCATCACCTTCCATTAGGCGAGTTACTTTTAATCATTATCTTCTCAGGTAATGGATCGGTGCGATTGCTTGTTAATTTAAGCACTTGGCTTCACTAATTTATTCTAATCTGATACATTTTACATAGTGATTAATCCATCTTGATAAATAATTGCCGTCTCCTAGTGCTTCCTCTTTGTTAATGGCAATTTTGACATTCTGCCCATGACCTCTCAGATGACAGCTCAATTCAGCTGTACATTTGCATGGTTTGAAGCATAGGTGATAGACGAAAGTTGTAACTTACTCTACAACTTACTTGTTAGGCCTGCACATGTCGCAGCTCTTCCATCGGCAGAGAACTTTCAGTAGATAGAATGACAAACGAGATAACCATTAAGAGACATCTGTATGTCAATGAAATTATAGTGATAAATGCATGTACAACCAAAAGTACTACTCTCTGAGTCTCCGCGATCAGCATCTTGTGACAGGACGAAGCAAGATGACCAGTGACCATGTGAAACCGCGTCCCTCGCATAGAACGATGCTGTGACAACCAATGGGGATATTCCTCGCTCCTGGTGGTTTTACTGTGCACCGTAATGCCAACCGATAGGACCTCTGTATACATACATGCATACATATATAGGTCCATTCATCAACCCAGCCACACATCGATCGATCGATCGATCGATCCATCCATCCATCCATCCATCCAGCAAGCCAGTGATCTGCTCTTTTTAAATTTTGCTATTGAGCAATGATAACTTCACATTAAAATAATAAAATATTCTATGGATAGTAAACACTTTGGAATAGCAAGCAAACACTGCTGATAATAACTATAAATTCTTAAAATATCTGTTGAAACAGTTAAATAACATTTTTAATTTGTAAACGAATAATCACTGTACTAATTATTATATGTAAACAAAATGTAAAAAAAAATCATGTTTGTAAACGCTCACCTCAGCTTTGACCTGATTGGTCAAAATTAGGCTGGTGACGCAAGCGAAAATAAAATCGGTTTAGGTAAATTTCAACCCAAGATTGCTGTTAATTATTATAAATCAAACCAGCATAGAAGCAAAACAGCCTGTATATGCGTGATTCATTTATCTTTCACTTGTCTCAGTCATTGGACTGTGGCCTTGCTGGGGCACCACCTCGATGAATTTTTAGTCGTATGAATCGACACCAGTGTTTTTGTTTTTTTGTTAAGCTTGGTACTTGTTATATCGGATTCTTTCGCCGAACCGCTAAATTACGGGATGTAAACACACCAAGGCTGGCTGTCAAGCGGTGGTGGGGGGGGACAAACAGACACAAAGGCCCACACACACACACACGTGCGCGCGCACAGGCACAGGCACACGCACACACATATGATGGACTCACTCGTTGAAGACGCCGTATGACCATTCAGCTTTTGCCGAATGACCTGCACAAATGATTTATTTATAGTGATCAAATGTTCGTGCCGCAAATTAGGTCACTCCCTCCATTAAATGAATGTTACCTGAACAGGTGCACACTGTGTGCCACGCGTCAGCCCAAGAGCACAACGCACCATCCGGTCTAAGAATTGAACTCACGATCGCTAGAGCAACACCCTAACCACGAGGTCATGTGCCCTCATATATACATAATATACGTCTATCAAATCTACTCACAATACTTTGGTCTGCTCGAAGTTATAGTAGAAGATACTTGCCCAAGGTGCCATGAAGTGAGACTGAACCTGGAACCATGTGGTTGGGAAACAAGCTACTTACCACCCAGCGACGCCTGCAGCTTTTCAATTATAATTTGCTTTTTTTTTACTAAAATTATTTCTTCCATAGAATGCAATCTTCTTTTCGTTGTGTTTATACAAAATGACAATGTATTGTCGTGTATTTATAAGTTGTAAAGATTAAATATCGAAGAAAAAAAAAATCCTTATAATTTCAATATTTTTGTTGAAAATACTAACAGATGTCTACAATAAAATGATTAAGAAACTGAAAGAAAACATAGCACTGTTTCAGAAGAAAGGCAATAATCATTTGAAATGATATGAGAGACTGGAATCGCAGTGGAATCCGTATTGAACTGGAAAAGTAATTTCAAAAATGATTCTCGAATAGAAATAAGTTTGAAAAAACAAATTTAGTGAAACTGAAGAACAGTGGAAACTAAACACACACACACACACGCGCGCGCGCGCGCGCGCGGCAGTATGTGCTCGCGCGAACGCATTAAACATTGCAAACAAAAATGTAAAGGAAACTAGTTTGCTGGAGTGAAAATTATATTTTTTTTTTTCTGATCCTATAATCCTTTCCTAAACTTTACATTCATGCATATCTGTATGTATGTATACGCATATGCGTACATGTATGCATATCACACACACACACACACACACACACACACACACACAC
>NC_068992.1:22172060-22174308 GCF_001194135.2 Octopus bimaculoides
ATATATATATATATATACATACACACACACAAATATATATATATATATACATACACACACACACACACACACACACACATACATATATATATATATATATATATATATATATATATATATACAATCCCCCCCCCACATATATATATATATATATAGATAGATAGATACATATTATAGGTACTACGGCGATTACAACGATGAGTGTTCAAGTTGATCCGACCAACGGCACACCCTGGTCGTGTAATTAACGTGCAAGTGGCTGAGTACCATAAATCAGTTCTCAGGGAGAATCAGAGTGACACTGAATGCGTTAAAGCTGGCCCTTTGAAATATAGGGACTACTCACCATTTTTGCCAGCTGAGTGGACTGGAATAGTAACGTGAAATAAAGTGTGTTGGTCAAGGACACAATGTGCCACCGGGAATCGAACTCACGATGCTACGAACGTGAGCCGAATACCATTAAGCTACTCGCCTTCACACACATACTTACACACACACACACACCGTATGCTCATACAGACACACACTCACTCACTCACACATACACCACACACACATATGTATGTATGTATGTATGTATGTATGTATACTCTCTTTTTAATCATTTGAAATCATACTGTAAGGAAGGAACTAGTTTCTAACAAAGGCATAAAGTTCCATTGTCAGAAGGTAAACAAAACAAACAAACAATCAAGAAACATAAATTCACATTCTGAACCTGAGAAAAGTCTTGCATATTTTCACCGTTCCGCTTACAAACCGTATTTGTAAAGCGCGAATAAGCTGGTTGATTTTCTTTTTCTCACCCACCTCCAACTTAATTCAGATTGTCACTTAGTTACTTATTCAGGAAGCTAAATGCACCAACTATTATTGGTATAAATGTGAATTTATAATCTGAGTATAGAAGCTGAAGGCTTCGAAGCAGTTGACCATAATTGTCCTGTTTCTCTTTGCATGTTGTTGACTATCACTAATCCGGTCGCCAGTAATCCAGTTTTGCAGTTTATTCGGAAATTACTTTTGGTTCATTACACCTAACTGCCGCTAATATTTTTGGAATATTGGTTGCCGCATCAAGTTTTAGCGAAAACTCATAAACACTGTTAAGCCATCTTCACTCGTTTTTTTTTTTCATTTATTATTATTATAAACGGCTGGAATTTTAGCCCCAACCTTGGTTCTAATGCATAGCAAAAGTGATTTATTTGGTGTCAGGTACAAACACCATATGTTGTCTGTAACACGAATTTGAACTTTTGGCAAAAAAAAAAAAAAAAAGTTGTCTATGAGAACCTTGTGTGAATTATACAACGTTGGTTTTTCGAAAGAAACAGAAAGAAAAGATTTCTTCGCTTGTTTCTTTTACTTTTTACTGACTGAGAAGCAAAGAAAAAGATGTGTGTAACGAAAAAGTATATGACTGGAAAAGTTTTTAAATGTTTTCTTTACATATACAGATATAGAGTCGCTTATTCTCTTAATTTGCTTTGATTTATACACACACACACATAACCTTTTCTACTCTAAGCACAAAGCCCGAAATTTTTAGATCGACCCCAGTACGCAACTGGTACTTAATTTATCGACCCCGAAAGGATGAAAGGCAAAGTCGATCTGAGCGGAATTTGAACTCAGAACGAAACGGCAGACGAAATACCGTTAAGTATTTCACCCGGCGCAGTAACGAGTAGAGCAAAAATAAATCACATTGTAAGCTGGGCATGGAGTACCGACAGGATTATATTATGTCACTGTAGAGGTTACCTCAGTGCAATCTAGGAGTGAGAAGTTCCAATCAAATACCAACTATATTCATTCATCTATTCATTAATCCATCCATTTTCTCCGCCCATTGTTTCTGGGAGGGTCGCTGGGGGAAGAGTTGTCAGGCACCTCTACGTATGATCCTATCGATCCTATCAGAAATAGCCATCCATCCACCATCCATCCATCCATCCATCCATCCACACATTAAAATATTTATAGATATGTGCATGCGTACATACGCATACATAAATACACTGTTGATATTACCTAAACTCAAATGAAAGACCAATATGTCCGAAATTAGAACCAGCTATTTCATTGGAAATTTCAAAACTAAAAACAGAAAACATATCACAGAAAAATAAAAAAATAAAATACAACTTTACTAAAGTTCAACGCGTCACTTTTCCTTCTACATACAGACATACAAACATACATGCATAATCATATGTAAATATATATATATATATATATA
>NC_068992.1:22174724-22176779 GCF_001194135.2 Octopus bimaculoides
ATATATATATATATATATATATATATACAAACACAAGTAGCTAGACCATAATCTTACTTCATAAACACGCGTGCGCCCACACTCACACACACGTACCCGCACACATTCTATTAAACAATTCACTCTAATCATTTCACTAAAACCAGTCAACTAAAACTAAAATCGTTGAATATTTTCCTTTCTTCGATTCATTGGAAAGAAGACTTTATTAAACACTTCTACAACTGTTTGTATTTATACATTGAAAAAATAGTATCTTTGGCGCCAGAGTTTACCGAGTAATGGTGACCTTAGTGCCAGACTCTACCAGACTGCACTGAACAAAATAGCACGTCTGTTACTTAATTTTGTTTTGGCGACGCAGAACGTCGCTATTTTTTCCTGAGATTCCAGCTGTTTATGGTGTTATTTAGTGCCGGGCCTTCTCTGATCGAACAGACCTGCGTTCAAAAACATTTCAGCCTTGACCAATCGATGTTTTTTTTTTCAGACTAAGTGTATCCAAGACTACAGTGATACAATATGTACTTCTGTATGTAGGATGGTAGGTTACAAATTGAAGGACGTTTAGTTGCTATTACTATTTGAAAGGCATATTGTATAGAATAGTGGCTCTCAACCGGGGTCCACATAATGATGGTAATGGTGGTGGGGCACGTGTAAGATTTTATTGCTAAAGTTTATGACGAATAGAGTAAAAGTTCTTTCCCGAATCATAGACTCATAAGGACCACTTTCTCGCTTTCCATGGCGTGTATATTCACCACCTGAACGGGACGCAGGTCCGTGACAGGATTACTCATTTTCACCAGTTGGGTGAACTGGATCAACGTAAAAGAATAATTCCTATAGGTTTAGAGATGAGTAACTAATTTACTAAACACTATGTATGTGATACACATCACCTACAGTCGATTGTATCGATCTATTGAACTCAACTGGTACTTGTTTTATATACGTTACAATCACCTTTAAAAAATTTAAGTAAGGAGAAATTAATACCTGGGAAGAAGTGGTAAGGTAGTATGGAAGCTGTTGTGAGAAAGAATAAAAGTATGGCCGTCTGAGATAAAATATTTCAAGGACTGAAGAGAACGTGTCTATCCTCCAGTATTTTCATGTTTTGTGGTATATCTTGACGCAGTCTGATTAGTAGATAAGACGATTAGGTTTCGCTTATCCCAAACGAATTATGTTTCACTTGAATATGAAACTTGAATTGCTGCTAAGATTCCACTGAGATAACACATTGTAGTAAGACTCGAGGAGATTAATGTTTTTTTTGTATATTCATAAGTATAGCTATGAAACAAATAATTAAGGAGAATATACACGAATTTATCTGCTTACACAGCTATAGTTCGAAAAATATTTTGATTAAGACAACTAAATAATTTAAGGTAAATTCCGTCAGATTTTAAGAAGATGTACTAACTTTATTGTACAATAGAAAAGATTTCCAGTTTTGGTTAATGAAATTTATGGCCGGCACCGATAAAAACTTAAGGAGGCAATGTAATTAGCGTAAGTAGTTTGTGTGAATTGTGAATGAAAGAAAATAAAACTCTACAACTTATATACAAAACAGAATCTTTCGCATAATGGTTTTTGATAAATACGATATAAGTTAATTACTAGTTGTTGCTAGAATTGATCTGTAAAATGCAGAATAGACGTATTATCAAATTTAAAAGAGGTTTTGGCGAGAGGTAATGAAAATCAGATACCATAGAAGTTGTATGATAAGGAAAATGACCACGTTGAAAAAAAATGTAACTGATGTATGAACCTTAAGAGTGAAAAATATTATATAATAGGGTATTTGTGAAAAGTAGCGTGACTGCGTTGTAAGAAGTTTGATTTCCAGCCTCTGGGTTCAATCCCACTACGAGGCACCTAGGGGCAAGCTTCTTTTACTATAGCCTCGGGTCGACCAAAGCTTTGTGAGTGAAAGAAGCCCGTCGTATATATAAATATATCTATGAATATATATATATATCTATGTGTGCGTGGCTTTGTGTCTGTGTTTGTCCCCCCCCCACCACTTGACAACCG
>NC_068992.1:22176789-22184712 GCF_001194135.2 Octopus bimaculoides
TCCCCCCCCCCACCACTTGACAACCGATGTTGGTATGCTTGCATCCCCCGTAACATGGCAGTTCAGCAAAAGAGACCGATAAAATATGCACCAGGCTTAAAAATTAAGTGCTGGGGTCGATTCATTCGACTAAAATTTCCTGAAGGCGGTGCCCCAGCATGGCCGCAGTCTAACGCCGGAAAAAGGTAAAAGACAAAAGATAAATAATTATGTCACGGTATAAGCGCGTGGTCTTGTGGTTAGGGTGTTGCACTCATGAGCGAAAGGTCGTGGTTTCTAAACCCGGATAGGGTGGTGCGTTGTGTTCCTTAGTAAAACACTCCATTTCCCGTTTCTCCATTTCACTCAGCTGCAAATGTGTTCTAGCAGTAGCTAGGAACTTAACCCTGTGACGGACCGGCGTTGCAACCTCAGTCACTTATACGCAATGGAAACCAAGTGAAGCTCCAGCCTTATGATTCCTAGGGTTAAAAAAGCAAGAAAAAAAAAGCGTTATACTATTGCGGTTTTATGGAAATATGAAAAGTGAGAGTGTCTGAATCAGAAAACTTAACCGTTTAGAATTTAAACACGTATGTGTATATATATATACATACATACATATATATATATATATGTGTATGTATATATACATACATATCTATCTATACATACACATATATCTATATATACATACATACCTATCTATACATACACATATATCTATATATACATACATACCTATCTATCTTTATATATATTCATACCTACCTATCTATATATATATATTCATACGTACCTATCTATATATATATATATATATAAACATACATATCTACCTATCTATACATATCTATCTATCTATCTATCTATCTATCCTTACAGATAAAGACAGTGAAGAGCATCGTATGAGCAAGACAAAGAAACGAAAATACCATTCAAATTAGAAAAACTACTACTACTACTACTACTACTACCTTCTACACTCGTAAGTTTCAGTAAGCAGGTGATAATTTACCATTATAATGATGACTATGACGTCATATATAGATATTGATGATTATAATGCTAACTTTTGTCTTTTTTATTTAAATGACAATGTTAATGATGTTGATGCTGAGTTACGACACGGATAATGATGATATTGAGAATGAGGCTGATGTTTACGGTGCGATATGGTGATGATGGTGATGGTGGTGATGATGGTGATGGTGGTAATGGTGGTGATGGCAGCTGTAGTCATGACGATATCTTTGAAAGTTAGCCTGATCGTATTGACTGCGATGATGATAATGATGATGATGATGGGGATAATGTTGATGATGATGATGATTCAGCAAATGATGATGGCTGGCGGTATGGTAGTAGCAGCTATCACTGTGATAAGGATGAGGAAAATGACGACAGGGATGGTGGTGGTGGAGGTAGCGATGGTAGTGGTGGTTGCAGTGGTGATGGTGGTAGTGTCGGTGGTGGTGGTGGTGGTGGCGGTGGTAGTGGTGGTTGTAGTGTTGGTGATGATAATGATGATGATGACGATGTTGATGGCGACGGTGACGATGACGACGGCGACGATGACGACGGCGACGATGAGGACGGTAATGAAAATGATGACGATGATGATGGTGATGATGTTTGATAACAATGACGATGATGATGATGATGATTATCTCGACGACGACGGCGACGATGATGATGAAGTTGATAATGACGATGGTGATGATGTTGATAATGATGATGATAACAACGATGATGATAATGGCGATCATGATGATTATGATGACATTCACGATGATTATGATGACATTCACGATGATTATGATGATAATGATGACGATGATGATGTTGATGACGATGAAGACGATAATGATGATGACTATCATGATGACAATAATGATGATGACGACGACGACGATGATGATGATGATAATGATGATGTTTCATTTAAACAAACTAACCAAATAACCAGCCTCAAAATCTATTGACTCACCTGACCTCCCACTCAGAAGAATCTCTTCGACAATTTAATGACCAACAATTTTCGAAAACTTCTCGTTTTGAACATTTTGTTTAATTATTCTCTTTTCAGTTTTGGTTTCGTAAATAAAATTAGTTGGCGTTTTTAATGAACCCATTAAGTGGATCGTTAACTATTTTAGCAGTAAACCGATACAGAATAGCTGTAATCTAAGATAATTATCATTAATAACAGGTATCATGAGTACTTGTGGAGTAGAAGAGTAGAGGAAAAACATGTTCACTTCACTTCTGTTGCGATACTCTACATTTGGGATTGTGCTTCAACGTTGGAGTGACATCACGAGGCTTTTGTACGCTGTTTTGTTTAATTACTTAAAATAAGTGACGCGTTTGTCACATCAATTCCCTCCATCACAAAACAAATAACTTTTCGTTCGGTGGCGAAGAATATAAGTTCCAAACTTTGGTACAAGACCAGCAAATTCAGAGGAAGAGCTAAGTCGATGGTATCGACTCTCAGTGTCCAACTGATACTTATTTTATCGACCGTGAAAGGATAAAAGGCAAATTCGACATCGGCAGGATTTGAACTCAGAACGTAAAGACAGACGAAATGCCGCGAAGTATTTTGTCTGGCGTGTTAACGATTCTGCCCGTTTGTTGCTTTACAGGCTGCACGAATATGAATCGCTAAGAAGGCGCGCGGCCCAATCATTCCGATTCTGCTATGAATTTCGCCAGTTCGCCTCCTTATGTGACACGAGTCCGCTGGCCTAACCACTGAGCCATTGCGCCTCCAGAAACGAATACTATAAAGTAATTAAAAAGCTGCGAGCTAGTAGAATCGTTAGAGTGTCGGACAATGGTATTCCTCCTGGTAAAGTGTTCAAATTACTCCGCGTCAACTGTGCTTCTCATCCTTTCAGGATCGATAAAATAGTACTAGTCGAGCACCGAGATTACTGTAATCGACTAGTCACCTCTCTTCAAAGTAACAATAAAACGCTATTCCACACCTATATTTTAACATTTTTTTTAGTGTGTGTGTGTGTGGGGGGAATACAAACTGCATTCAGTAAAATTGCATACGTAAGATTTTGTAGTGGTGAAGAAACACTTCTAGAAGATAGAAAATTGGGAAATATTTCATTTGATGTTATATTTTAACAGCTTGCAGAAAAACATCTATAAAGCAATAACCGTAACACAATTAATATTTTGAGAATAGCTGAAGGTTTTTCCCTTAATATTCTTATTCTGTCAATGGACACATCTGTTCTATAGGCTATAATCCGATCCTTGAAATGGGAAATTGAATAAAAATATTCTGACCTTGTTTAAATCTTATTCATCCACCATAATGAAGTTCTATTTTGCTGTGGTTAACAAAAAAATTACCACATTTTTTTTTCGGTAGAGATTAAAATCCATAGCAATTTAAAATGAATTCACGAAAGTAAAGTGGCTACTAAAAAACGCAAACTTGAGGAATAGCAATTCGACAAAATTTCTAATTGTCAAAGACTTGCAGTCTATTTTACAACGTCAAGCATGTCAACACCGGCACCAATGAAGTTTGTGGTAGTGAACAAACCGTGGGGGCCTCTTTTTAGCAATTTCAAACAGTTTTGATAGAAATGGTGATCGCAGTTACCAACAGGGAAATAACGTGGATCAAGAAAAGGCAGAGCAGAATAATAAATAAGGGAGAGGATTAAGGGATTTCTAAAAATACGGCGACTTTTTAAACCGGTCTATAACAGTTGGTAATAATTTCATACAGAACGAAGGCGGCAGACTGGAAGAAACGTTAGCACACCGGGCAATTCGGTTTAGCGGCATTTCGTCCGTCTTTACGTTCTGAGTTGAAATTGCGCCAAAGTCAACTTTGTCTTTTATCCTTTCGGGGTCAATAAAGTAAGTACCAGTTAAGCACTGGGGCCGATGTAATTGACTTACCGCACTGTCCCGAAATTACTAGCATTTTGCCAAAATTTGAAATCAATAATTTCATACATCATTTTGAGCAAGTTTCGTTAACTGTAGCCCCGAGTCAATCAATGCCTTGTAAGTGACTTTGGTAGAAGGAAAATGTGTGGAAGCCCGTCGTATATATATAATACAGTTCTATATTTAAGAGATGAGGAATTATGTACATTATTTACATTTGACGGATATTTGTCCACATCTTGTTTGTTGTTAACACAACGTTTCGGCTGATATACCCTCCAGCCTTTATCAGGTGTCTTGGGGAAATTTCGAACCTGGGTTATTATTATTCACTCCATAATTGCCCACGGGCATATGGTGCAGCAGTTAAGAGCGCGGGTTACTAACACCAAGATTCCGAGTTCGATTCCAGGCAGTGACTTGAATAGTAATAATAATAATAAAAATAACATTAAAAAATACCTTAAGAATAAGAACCCATGTTCGAAATTCCCCCAAGACACCTGATGAAGGCTGGAGGGTGAAACCTTCTGTTAACAAACAAGATGAGGACAAATATCCGTCAAATGTAAATAATGTGTGTGTATATATATATATATATATACATATATATATATGTGTGTGTGTGTGTGTGTGTGTGTGTTTTTGTGTGTGTTTGTCCCCCACATCCCTTCACGATCGGTGTTGGTTTATTTACGTTTCCGTAAGTTAGTGGCCCAGCGAAAGAGACCGATAGAATAAGTAAATAAGTACGAGACATTGAAAACTAAGTAATGAGATCGATTCCTTTGACTAAAACCCTTCAAGGCGGTGCCCCAGCATGGCCGCAGTCAAATGATTGAAACAAGTAAAAGATAAAAGACACACTGAACACTGCGGCATTGTCTTAAAAGGTTTTAGTTGACCAAACTGATTGCAGTACTCCTATCGGTGTCTTGCTGACCCGCTAATTTAAGGAGACGTAAACAAACCGACACCAGTTGTGAAGCAGTGTGTGTGTGTGTGTATAAATACAAATACAAAGACACGCGCACACACACACACACACACACACACACACACACACACACACACACACACACGCACGCACGGGTTTCCACATGGGCTTCCACACACATACATACAAATAGGCTTCTATCTACCAAATTGACTTTCAAGGCATTGATCGGCCTGGGTCTATAGTTGAAGATGATTGCTGAAGGTGCCACAAGGTGGAACTGAACCCCAAATTATCTGTTGGATGAACCAAATAATATACTGATAATTAAATGTCCTTAAATACACCTCGCACTCCTTGTGCTTATAGGTTTTTCTATAAAAGATTATATTAAATTAGTGTTCTCTGATGATGAATTAAATATGTATATAAATAAAACTAAATTTTCAGTCGCTCACTACTCGAAAAGTCTAAGCTACAGAAATGTTTGTTCACGCAACTGACTTTATTTATCACGCAATAATCCAGCACAGAGATTTAAATGAAAATATGAGACGCAGTGGATAAATCAGAAGCAAAAATTGTAGTGATTCATCTTGAAACCAACTAAATGAAGAAAACAATTGTTACACATACTTTATTACTTGTAGAAAGAGCATCATTGCGTAGCTCCATTTTCAAAAACCCCAATTCTTCACTGTTTATCTGTCCTTTGGCTCCCAAGATCTTTTGCATGGCTAGGAATGACTTTCGGGCCTTGTTTGAATGTTACCTTGTTGTCGCTGGTTGCGATGGGGCCCCAATAATAGTTCAAGTTTCAAGCCGTCACAACCCATTAAATGTTTATCAACAATCATGTCCAAATCGAATTATGTGTAGTCCAGACCCTTCATTTTGTTTTAGGACAGGACTAGTTATTCATCATACTCCTTCGTTAGGTATCTAAAATTCATGGAGAGCTACCTGTGATAGACTGAACACACCGAATCCAGGCTCCACGAGGTGATTCAACTTCGTGAAATGGTTAAATTTATTTCCTCTATATATTAATGGCATTCAATGAAGTCTAAATTTAATAATCAGGTATCTAATCTACAACTTCATGTTTTTTTTTATCAACGGTTCTTCTCTAAATAATTTAGCAAGTTTAAGTGATAGACCAATAACAAAATAAATCACTAACTTCATTAATTTAAATAAATATTGCCATTTTCGAAGAGAAATCTGTAAGCTGATACCAAGGAAGCCAAAAGCAGGAGGGGATAAGCGATTGAAGACAAGGGAAATTCTTTTTCCAGCTTCGCCATTCCAGCTGAACAATAGAACATAGCAATGGTATTAACAGGTGATCTGTCAAAGTTTCACTCTTAGCAGCAGCCTAAACATTAATAATTAAAACTATGAAGGAAATTAATCTTTGACAGCAATTTGTTAGGATGTCGAAGGTTATAAATCCAACAATACTTGAGAGAAAATTGAAAGACGGAAAGAATGAAGGAGAAAAATAAAGGCAGGAAGAATGAGAGAAAGAGATGGTGAGAAAGAGAGAAATGAAAAGATGCAGAGAGAGACTGAGAAAGAGGCAAAGATCGAGACCGAGAGAGAAAAAGTAAGTAACAAGATGAAAGTAAGATACACACACACACACACACACACACACACACACACACACACACACACACACACACACATATATATGTATGAGAAAAGGAAGAAAGAGAACGATAGCTAGCTTAGTCGAATTACTTTCTTCGATTTAGACGAATACAATAATCAAGTGTGGGTGATGGGCCACGAAGAAATGTTCCAATCAGGAAACTGTAGAGAAACCGAAAAACCAACCAATGAGGATAATGTAATAAATGTTAAAATCTTACATGAAAAATACATCACCATTCAAAGTTCAACCACTCATATCCTGTACAAGTAAAGATTTCCAAGCTGTTTAATAAAAACTTCTCTGGCCTTCAGTCTCTGTGTATGTGTGTGGTTGGTAACCTTTATAAACTTTTGACTGTCTGAAATAATAATGCGTGCTAAGGAGAATTTAACCACGGTTGATTTTTATCAGTCGCATTTATTTAAACCGGATGGTAGAAATCATTATTAAAAACAGCTAGCAACAAAACAAAACTACAATAACAAGTAAAATACAAATAAGAAAAGTAAGAGAAAGAAGAATACAACAATAGAAACAAAAATGACAACAAAACAAAGAAAATATCTTCATCTATCAATCATATCTAAAATAGCTCCTGCAGTATATAATAAAGCTCTTAATTTACTCCATAGAAATGTTCAGAGCATGGTCGAATGGTTATTGCTACACCGTGACCCCCTCACCAGTCTTGATGTGTTTAACACAAGACAGAAGTAGATATTTTCAATTTAGTAAGATAGCAGCCGTCAAGAGTTCCAGGAAAGAAAATAGAGAGAGACCAAATTAAATAATTGTGTCTATAGACTCTATAATACTCTAAAAAATATGGCGGCTGAACAACAACATGGCAGCTCAGCAGCTGAAATCCACTGTTTCTTTCCATACTTCTCTTTATGCTTTTTCTCTTTAACCATTTTCATACCAATCCACCCGACATCGTCTTTCGTTGTATGGTACGAAACAGTCTGTTTTAATGTGATCATATTTAAAATTAAAATCTTTAGTTGTAATTTTACGCAAGAAGCATTTTCTTATTTTATTAACTTGTTATGAAGTTGGCTATTTTACTCAATCTTTTGTGGTTGTACATTATTTTAAAAACTGAAACAGTATGAAATCAAAACGATGTCTTGCGTATTATTATTCTTTAAACGTTCTGGCAGAATCAAACATAAAGATATTAATTGCTGGTGTGTTTTGTCACAGGAGAACCACGTCTTTACGACTAATGCGGGTTCATTACACACACTGGAAATTATGGAACATTCGGTGTTTCGACATGTTGTGTCTCGTCAGTCAAAATCACCATCGGATTAATGAATCTAACAAGAGTCAATGTTTTTGTTGATGACTTCAGTGAACAAACTATTTGCTGGTCCGTCGGATATATATATATATATATATATATATATATATA
>NC_068992.1:22184722-22189033 GCF_001194135.2 Octopus bimaculoides
GTGTGTGTATCTTTGTGTCTGTGTTTGTCCCTCTACCATCACCTAACAACCAATGTTGGTGTGTTTACGTCCCCGTTACATAGCGGTTCGGCAAAATAGACCGATGGAATAAGTAACAGGCGAATAAAGAATAAGTGCTGGGGTCGATTTCTTCGACTAAAAGACCTTAAAGGCGGTGCTCCAGCATGGCCACAGTGAAATGACTGAAACAAGTAAAAGGAAAGAAGAATATATATATATATATATGTGTGTTTGTGTGTGTGTGTGTGTGTGTGTGTGTGTGTGTGTGTCCTCCACCACACGAGAACCGGTGTTGGTTTGTTTGTGTCACTGTAAATTAGCGGTTCGGCGAAAGAGACTGATTCTACCAGTTCGCCGCCTTAATAATAATAATAATAATAATAATAATAATTCTCACTAAACTAAATATACAGCTCAATACATTTTGGACAAAATAAGACCAATTATACCGACTCCAGTATTAACTCCATTTGAGGTGGTGAGAAGCAAAGTGGACACCCAGCGGGATTTGAACTCAGAACATGAAAGACAAAAATCCCACAAGGATTTTTTTTTATGCGGCACTCTAGTAAACCTCCCTACTTTGGCAAGAAATAAATATACGTGACGGTATGGCTGTATGGTTAAGAAGATAACTTTGTAACAACTTGGTTTTGCGTTCAATTCAACTGTGCAGTATCTTGGGCAAGTGTCTTCTACAATAGCTCTGGTCCGACCAATTTATTTACGAGTGAATTTGGTAAACGGAAACTATGTAGAAGCCTCATGTATCTGTTTGTGTGTTTGAGTATGTGTATGTGTATGTGCTTTGCTTGTCAGCCACAATGCACGACAACCGGTGTTGGTTTGTTTATATACCTGTAACTTAGTGATTCGGTAAAAGCGACTGTTAGATAAGTAACAAACTTGAACCCCCCACCCCCCCAAAAAAACAGAATAACCACTGAGATCGATTTCTTCGAAAAAAATAAAACTTCTTCAAGACGGTACCCTAGCTCAGTTGCAGTTCAATGATTAAAACAACTAAATATATCAATAAATAGATTCGTTAATAAAACTATTGCGACGTACGGTTGCGAGTCGTGGACAATGTCGAAGGCAGACGAGAAGAGAGTGAACGCTTTTGAAATGTGGTGTTACCGCAGAATCCTTAGTGTCATGGACGGAGAGAAGGACGAACAACTGGGTACTAGAAAAGCTCGGTTGCGAGATGACGCTTCGGCGAAACATCATGAAGCGGAAGCTGGGATGGACTTGAGCGAACGATCATAACTGGCAAGGTGAACAACAGACGTGAAAGAGGCAGACCAACCACTTCTTGGCTGAAAGACATCGCAGTCACAGGATTGTCTTTATTCTCAGCTGACTATGGGACAGAGGACAAGAGAAGGTGGCAAGACATCGTGATGACCACAGCATCGCATAGGGCGACACCTGACTAGAAGAGAGAGAATAAAACTAGTAGTAACCGTGAAAATTCTAAGGTTATTTTGTAAACACTAAGATTGCTGGAAGTGAATAATGAAGAACAATGAAATGCGTAATTTCTATTGAAACTGTATTATTTCTGAGGTGTTTAATTCTGAAGATGATGTAAAGGATAAAATCCACATAGGAAATACTGAAGGTGCAGTGTTAAGAAAAAACATATTACAAAACAACTATAATCTTTTTCACTTCTTGTTCCTTGTCACTTCTACCATGAGAATTGTTATCTGCTATTTATTATTTTTTACACGAAGAAATAAAAATACTCTGGAAAGAGCTACAGTAATTTTTACGTGATTAAAATTATAAAATGTGTTGAAAGTATAATATATATAGCAAATTTAAAAAATCTTAACTACGGAACAGAATCGAAGAAATAATCTACTTACAGCGTTATTCTGCAACAGTTGGACTTCGTTGGTAATGGTTTAAAACGTCTTGATACACTGCACTGCATCCTTATTTCCAAAGTGCTTATTGTTGGATTTGAACCCTTGTTCACAGAAAAGGAATTACAGTGGTTGCTCCACCGAAATGTGGATTCTCATAAAGCTATATCAATAATTATATTCCAGTTAATTTACTAATTTAAAACACTTAAAAATATTGGTTTGTCACATAAATTCGTTCGTTTTATTTTCCATTTACTTTAATCCTTTCTAATAATGCTATTGGAATTAACTCGATGTTATTAATTCAATGAATTAATTTAATGTGATTTGAATTAACACGCAAAAATATTTTTATTGTTGTGTTTTATGGTTTTTGTTGCTCCTTTCTTTCTCTACAACTTTTATGTGTCGTTTTAGAAATCTGAATAAATTTTCCTTCTTTCAAACATACGACGATGGAGTGTCAACTAGAAAAAAGACCCCCCCCCAAAAAAAAACGAGCGTATTTATCTGACAATAAAATGTTTATTTATCAGTCCAGTTTACTCACGAATAATATAGATACATTATCAGTAATAGACTCTCTTGCGATTGAGCTTCAAAGTTTATCAGATATTTATCTTAAAAATGATATAAACGCTGCGTGCAAAATAGATTATGTTGTACATTTGTTTCAAAATCAGAGTTGCATACGTAGACTGGAGTGCAATACTATTATAGATAATAACTATAAGATTAAGAGATATAATTTCCTTCGGTCCTTGTCTTACTATCACGTCCATTTTTGCGTATTGCTGTGCAGAAGCATAGGAATTCTAATTAATTAAAATTGCAGAGATAGTTACCTGGTAGAAATGTTAGCGTGATGGACAAAACTGCTCAGCGGCATCTTTTCCGGTTTTACGTTGTGAGTTCAATTTCAGTCGAGAGTCGACTTTACCTTTCATAGTTTCGGTGTAGATAAAATAAATACCAATCGAGCACTGGAGTCGATGAAATCAACTCTTCCTTCGCACCAAAATTTCATGCTAGCAGAAAGAAAGAATTAATTGAAATTTCTGTGGTGCCAACCGTTTCCAATATCTGAAGCTTCGAGGCATTGCACTTGCATGACTTGGGTAGATTTCAGCATCGATCCAGTATCTATCGCTCCTCAATGCAAGTAGGAACTAGATTAATTAAGATTATTTTACTTGGTGTATATATATTAGATAAGTTAGCGATTACTTCACTGAGTTATAACATAGTGTCTTGCTAGTATAAAATTTTCCTATTTGACCCTTAAAGATCATATATAAATTACTTTTTATGAGTTAGTTAGGAGACAAACTTTGACTGTTCAGAACAATTCTATTGACGCTCAGAATAAGATTGCCAATCGATTGTGCACAAAAAGTTAATATTAAAATACAAGTAATAGCTAAATGGTATAATTCAGTTTCAGTGATAAAACATAATTTTCATAATTTCTTGATTTAATAAACTTTTCATCGTAAATGAAATATGTGCGTGAGTATGCACGCACGCCTACACGCATACATACTGTCATATTGTCATACATATATACGTACACTCCCAAACACCCACACATAAAGATGCATGTATGTATATATACATCGAACGCATATGCTCACATAAATACCTGTAGGTATGACATCAGCATCATCGTCGTCATCGTCGTCGTCGTCATTAATGCTCTTATAATGATAATAATAATAACAATAATGATAATAATAATCATCATCATCATCATCTTCACCATCATTATCATGATCATCATCGTGGTTTATTTGTTTTGTATATAATTCGTTTTGCATCTAATCAGATTAATCTACAGTGTTTATCTGGAATTATTTTTTCGTTGACGCTCGTACACGCACGCACGCGCGCGCACACACAGACACACACACAAACACACACACACACACACACACACACACACACACACACACACACACACACACACACACACACACACACACACACACACACACACACACTCCCGAAAACGCATGCAACGCGTACGCGCGCGCACATGCGTATATTGCTTAAATGTATTTATATGTGTATATATATATATATATATATATATATTTCTCCTACTTCTGTCTGTCTGTCTCTGTCTGTCTGTCTGTCTCTCCCCATATATATATATACACACACACACACACACATATGTATATGTGCATGTACACACACACACACACACACACACACATATATATACAGATATACATATATAATTTAACATAAATATAGATATTAAAACACACATACACAACCACACGCGTTCACACACACATATACACATATATAATTATACATATAATTCATAATACATAATATACATATTTATATTATAGACGTACACATTCATGCCTACTCATTTAGACTCATATATATATATATA
>NC_068992.1:22189761-22190883 GCF_001194135.2 Octopus bimaculoides
AATATTGCTTATAGGTTGTTGATGTCAGGATGGGATGGTCACGTTTTGGATTAGGAAAGATTTAGGAGTTAACTAACACTGAAACATCAACAACAACAACAATTTCAAATTTTGTTACAGGACCAGCAATTTCGGGGAATGGGATAAGGTCGATTACACCGGCCCCAGTGCTTAACTGGTACTTATTTTATCGACCCCAAATGAATGAAAGGTAAAGCCGACCCCGGCGGAATTTGAAATCAGAACGTTAAGTCTGAAGAAATGCTGCTAAGCATTTTTCCCCGGCGGAGCAACGCTTCTGTTGTTAAGTTCGCCTCCTTATCAAAAAAAAAAAATATATATATATATATCAACAACAGCAATAAAGAATAAGTATAACAACAACAGCAGTAACAAGAATAACAACAACAACAACAATAACAACAGCAATAACAACAACATCAATAACGAACCAAATGTCCTCAGCAATTGATACGTCTCTCTGGAGCTTTCCTTTTACCTTTTCTATCTCTCTTTCCTTTTTCCATTCCTACTTTCTTATCAAATAATCTGGTCTCCCTCCTACAGTAATGTATATATATATATATATATATATATATATATATACATACATGCATGTATTTTTATATATATATATGTATTTAAGGAAAAATAAGAAAATGAAGATGAAATTGATAATTGACAAACATCAGTTTTTATCTATTGATTACAAAAAAAGACAATACCTCCTCTAAGAGCTGTTTCTGTTCGCGCTATTTTGGGCAGAATCAGGTTTAATTATTACAATAATAATAATTATTATTATTGTAATAATTAACCGTGATTATGCCCAAAATAGCTTGAACAGAAACAGGTGTTAGATGCGATAGTCTTTTTTTGTAATCAATAGATAATAATTGATGTTTATCAATTATCAATCTTATCTCCATTTTCATATTTTTCCTTAAATATAGATAAACTTCGGTTTATTCCTTCCCCTACCTATCATTTATGAGCATTAATACTAATACTCATAATCACATACAGGTAATGCACCAGTAATTCATTGGATATAAATATCCTTTAGACGGTTTTTATAACCTCTAATTGACCTCACCTTTATATATATATATATATATATAT
>NC_068992.1:22191611-22193529 GCF_001194135.2 Octopus bimaculoides
ATATATATATATATATATATATATATATATAACTTGGTATTTGTACGTCCTTGTGTATTTGAGTGTGTTGCAGAATTGATCCTCCACCCGATTTAATACCCCTTCACTTGTCCATGGGGGTACTTTTAACGGAACCATTCTATTGCAAGAATTCAGACCAGGCCTCTAGTTTGAAGATGATTTCCTCCATTTCTCTCACCAGTTTAGGAATCCCAGAGAAAACGTCTATAAATCATAGCCTGTTATGAAAATAGCATCTTGAATAAGTCATGTAAAATAAGAACTGCGTTTTTTTGTAGACGAATTCCTGTCTGGAGCACGAGAAAAACAATGGTTTAGATGTTTGCTTTCCTTTACTGGAATTATGCTTTACAATTGTGAATAGTGTTATTGTATTATTGAAAACCAACGAGTCTTTCACTGGTTCAATGTAATTCCAATGACAACATTGACAGGCAGTGTTTGTATCCGCAGACTTGAGAGCTTGTACATGACAGTTTTTAGAAGTTTGTTTAAATTTCTGATAGTCAAGTGCAAAAAATCTCTTGTCTAGAGTATGGTTGGAATTGGATATCGAGAGACAGTGATGTAGTTATGTATCTACTGATACTTATAAAATGGGGTCATGATACGCCAGTATCATTGCTTTGAGTTCTGGTGAGTTATAAGCTGTTTATAACGACCTTTTTCACAGTATCATTTCCATCAACTTTAATTTTCATAAGGGCTTTATTTTGGACTGCATTGAATCGATCAAATATAATCTGTGAGAAATTTTTCCAGCATGGACATGCGTACTCAGAATACTTCGGATTTGGGGAAACGACGGCTCTAACTTCCTTGTTGAGCTTGCTTTCCTTTTTTTTTTATAGAACCTCACATATCTGTACAGCTCTATTACATATAATCAGATACATCTCACCCACTCAAGCCTGCTGTCTATGTTTACATCTAGAATATCAAGCTGTTTAACAAAGCAGCTTATAATCCCTAAAGTGTTATTCAAGGTTTCATGCGCATATTTTACTTGATAGAAACATTACTTCACATTTTGATGGCTCAAATGATACTTTCCAATCGTCAGTTTAGACTTTCATCCTGACTAGGTTTCTCTTTAAGATAACTGATACTACATTGCTTTCTTCTATTGATCTCATCAGTGCAAACAGCGTATAGTCGTAGTGCAGCTCATTTTTTATAAGCATTGACTGAAGACTGAGAAGAGAAGTGGGTCCACATTAGTGATTGAGACAACAGTGTGTTGATATGAAAGGGTGACTTAAATGTCCCTCCTATTGCTAAGATAGTTTTAAGGCTCCTTTAACAGCTTCTCGTGTATTCTCTTAGATTCGAGATTGGTGTGGAATCTGTTGTGCCAAACTCTGCCAAAAGCTCTTTGATATCTTAAGCTAATGGCGCATAGCTTCTGACCGGCGTAAAAGTAGCTGTTTCATGTCTCAGGAGTAGCAGAAGATCATCCATGCTATGGTTTGGTCGGGAACCGAGATACCTTTTGGAGGTGAGTTGATACCACAGCTCAATGACTGAACCAAGTCAAAGATAATGGGTAAAAGACAAATAGATTTACAATTGTTTGTGGACTAAGAATTCCATCATTTGCAGGTGATACTGAGCAATGAAATAAGTCGGTATTTTGATGGATCAGATTTAGAGTCCGTCTTATAATGTAATAATATTCACAGAAGCGATCTTCATTACAGGTGAAATAGGTGAACACAGCGATCTTCTGAAACATAAATGAAATAGTCGATACAAGAGCTGGTCATTTTCATACGGCATGTCTTCAGAAGTCTGAGAATTTTATTGGAGCCGTTAGTTTCGAAATGAAAACACTGACGGGAATGCATAGCGTTCTCTCTCTCTCTCTCTCTCTCTCTCTCTCTCTCTCTCTCTCTCT
>NC_068992.1:22193736-22200007 GCF_001194135.2 Octopus bimaculoides
CACACACACACACACACACACACACACACACGTAAACACACACGTGCGAGTGCACGCGGTACTGACTTTAGTCATTGGTCTTTAGTCATACTGCATTATCATCTTTTAGAGAATAGTCGATTACAGTATGATCCACACGTCTCGATACGAGACTGACACTTATTTTGGCGATCTTTTTCTAATCAAGAAAGATATACATCGAACTTAAAATGTAGAATACGCAACGAAACACCATAAGGTATTATGCAGAATCTATTGTCTGCTGCTCTCATATATATCATGCTGTACATATAAATAAAGTTCATATATTAATTACACATTAACTTTTATTGATAAATTACATATATTAACTTTATATATCAATTATATAGTAACTTTTATTGGTATAAAAGTTGATTAATAAATTAGGTTAACAACTAAACGCACAGACACATATATTTACACACGCGTACATATACATACAAATATATTTATATGTGTATGAGTATATGTGTGTGTATGTATATAGATAGATATATGGATGTATATATGTATGCATACATACAAGCATATATATATATATATATATATATATGCATACATACACACACATATACATATGTATCTATATATAAGTATATATATATATTTTTATATATATATACACACACACATGCATATATATATATATATATATATATATATATATATATATATATATATATATATATATATATATATATATATATATATATGTGTGTGTATGTATGTATGTGTATACGTTTGTGTGTGTTTAGCGAAAACAGTTGAAGAATTATACTTAACGCAAAATGTCATTTATTTTGTCGGTACATTTATCATTCTGACGGGAAAACTTCCGAGGCCAAATATGATAGGTGATTTCTCATCAATCTAGGTGAACATTACCTAAAACACGTTTTCTTCTCTTCAACTATATTTACAGAAATTACGGAGGAAATATTCAATTTCCAGAGGTTTAAATGTCATTTCGCGTTGTTCTCTTTTTCTTACTTCATCTACATATGGACAATGTTGCTTGTTATTTTGCCCCTGGTCAAGTCTAGTCGAGTAGACATACAATCGAAGGTATTCCGACCCTGACTATCACGTCTTTTATCAAGCAAACTGAATTTATCCAGTATATCTTTGTTCATATCGAGACCGACCTCTACTAAAATGGCCGTAGCGTTCTGAATTCTATCCTTGCTAAGACTTTGTATTTTTTTTTTAACTTTTAGCTCTTCTGATTCTTAGTATTGTTTCCATAGACTAGCTATCCTTCTTACTAGTTTCAATCACTAAACCCAGTATCTATTTTTCAAACTTGGTGCTTATTACATCGGACTCTTTTGTCGAAACGCTGGGTTACGGGGATGTAAACACAGCAGCACCGGTTGTTACAAGGTAGTGGAGAAAGACACACAGACAATCAAACACACATATACAGACAGAGATAAATAGAGACAGATAGACAGACAGACAGACATACAGACCGACAGACAGACACACACACACACACACACACACACACACACACACATATATATATATACGACGGACTTCTTCATTTTCCGTCTACCAAATCCACTCACAAGGCTTTGGTCTGTCCAAGACTATAGTAGAAGATACTTGACCAAAGTGCCGTGCAGTAGGACTGAACCCGGAACCACACAGCCAAACCTATTTGATATATTTTTTAAATGCGTTCCATAATTTTATGCCGATCGCACTGTATTTCTCCGGTGGTTTCATCTGTTACCCGGAAAATGTTTTCAATCATTATTTAAAAATAAAAGTATTAAAGTCTATCCATTTAAAATATTTTAGTGAAGTTAATCGTTGGGTAATGATTTAAATTTAAATATTAGTAACACAAGCTCTGTGCAATGGTATCAAGCTTTTCTTTGAACTGAATAAACAATATTTATTGAGTATAATTCTTTTATCTTTTAATTGTTTCAGTCACTGCACTGCGGCCATGCTGGGGCAGAGTTATTAAGTGTTGAATCGAACAAATCGACTCAAGTACTCATTAAAAAAAGATCTGGTGCTTAATCTATCGGTCTTTATTGCCGAACCGCTATATTACGAGAGTATAAACAAGTCAACATTTGTTATCAACCGGTGGAGAGAGGAGCAAACACAGTCACGACGGGTTTCTATACAGTTTCCGTCTGCCAAATTTACTCACAAAATATTGGTAGGCTAGGGGCTACAAGAGACGACGCTTGCCTAAGATTCCGCGCGTTGAGACTGAACCCGAAACCACTTGGTTGTAAATCGAGCATCTTAGCTGCACAACCATGTCTGCGCTTAATGATTGTATAAACGTGTTCAGTTTTATTCGAAAATCTTTCACGTTCATTTGTTAAAACCTTTCTTTTTGGTTGCCGGAAGTATTAAAACAGATCTTCACTTTTGTATGATACTCAATACTTAAAATCTGCCGAGTTTTCGTTTCTGATACTTCGTTGTTTTGCGATTATTTTTAATCCCAAAATGAACAGCTCAAGAAAAAGAAAAAAAATCGTACGATTTTAATTTGATGTGGGAACAAGCTGAATTGTTCGATCAATCTTGGAAATGTGCGTGTTTATGTGTGGCGACATTGTTGAATATAGAAAAGCAAACACAAATTGAATGTGATGTCCAATCTAACCAGATACCTTTTAAATACTATTCCCACTCCTTCTTAAACCTGAAATAAGAACCCAGTAAATAAATCAATTAAAATCATATTTGCCTATCCAGCAGTTGGTTTTATCCAGAAATGCATTAAATTCTAAAAATTCCATTATTGCTTCTTTGAATATTTCTCACCTGTTCGAAAAAGAAAAAAAATCCAGGATGACGTGCTGATAAAAGAAATATTTTTGATTAGCTGTGATTGCTTATTTAACAGTTTTCTCACAAACTTGAGATAATATCAACATTACAAGACATATAGTTATCAGACAACGTCATTACAAGATGAATACATGCAATTTCAACTGACATGTAAATTCAGGTAAAGAGTGATATGCGTCTGGTTCTCACTTGAATGTTATGAGTCAGCAGACATATATATCAGACACAGCACAGCCGATAGCTACGCTTAGAATAATATTTAGTGACTTCAGTGCAAACGAAGTGCTGTCTGAAATATCGGTGTGTAAAAAAGAACAACACGATATTTGTGAAACATATTCAAATGATACGTAATATCAATGAATATGTTTTGTCTTAAGCCATATGCGTCCTGCACTAATTGAGCCCAGCAATGGTAACTAGTATCAAAGGATTAATTATTTTCTGCAAGAAAGATTAATCCTTTATATTGTTTCTTTGTGCTATCCACGAAGAAGATTCGAGTGTTAGAATATTGATTTATCAAATAAATTCATTCTTTTTTTTCTACTTGCCATTCCGTTGTTATATTTTTTATCTTTTACTTGTCTCAGTCATTGGACTGCGGCCATACTGGGGCACCGTCTTGGAGAAGTTTTGGCCGATAGAATCGACCCCAGAACTTATTTTCTTGTTATGCCCGGTACTAATTCTATCGGTTTCTATTGCCGAACCGCTACGTTACGAGGACGTAAGGACATCAACACCGGTTGACACGTTGTGGTGGGAGACAGAGACACAAAGACACACACACTGTGTTGAAAGCGTCCGATGAATTTAAGGCCCCGAAGCACTATGTGCTACGGAAAACAGATCAATGAGCGCTGCTCTTCAGTTGGTGGAATTGAAGTTATTTCATTTTCCGTCGACCAAACCCACACACAAAGCTTTGTGGAACCATATGGGTTGGAAGCAAGCTTCTTACCATACAGTCACAGCTGCACTTGAAAAGAAGAATTTATTTGAATTTAAAACACGAGAGACAAAAGTTGCAAAGGAAGAATAGAGCAGATTCCATAACAAATTAATCATCTTTACAACTCCAAATATATTTGGAGAGTGATAGGAAGAGGCGTGTTTCTGAGCGTCTGAATGTGCGGACAAGTATGTTGCATCAATCATATTTTTAAATAGATTTTCAGCTATCCATATATAGTTGTTTGTTTCATTGTTATTTGCAAGACATACATAAGCTCGATAAACCAATGCTATAGAACGGGGCATGTGGTGAGAGGGCAGATATTAAAGTTGTTGCATTTACTTAGGGGAGAAGAATTGTGAGTACTACTGGACAGTTTCCATTTTTCCGTAGTGGTTATTGAAACAATGAATGATTTTACAGCAGCTGTAGCTCACCTGAACGCTATATTTCAGTTCTAATGATTTCTATGGTCTGCGGGGAGAAGTGCTTATAAAGTTTACAAAACTCCTGAGAACATTGGAATGAACATTTCAACAATGACAGATAACACTATATTTCGTTTCCTGTTTTAGCGTCTTAGATTATTAGCACTGTTCTGATGATAATGTATATCCCTGAAGTTTCCCTCTGTTAATGTGTCATGGTAATAATGAGAACTACAGTTAAAGCATTCATTGCTAGGGAATAAGATCGATATGCGTTAATATTATTAACTAAATTCTTAAGATTCTAAGGATTATTACGGGATAGTTGGAATTTATTTTAACATAATTTAATTATAAGATAAATATTTGCCAGTACCAAAATGTAGGGTTATATCTAAGAAATTAAACTTACTTTGATTAATGTCTACTGTAGTATTTTAGTATTTTTGATCAAACTCTTTGAATATGTTGATGAATTCCTTCCTAATAGCATGCTTTGTGTGGCCATTTATACCGTACATGGTGATCAATCAATCGTCATGGTTAAGAATGAACCTTACATAAATTTATGACGTACAAACCTATCAATTCACAAACTTCAATGCCATAACACGATCCAATGGCTATACTAAACATTACAGGTGAAATAGGTGATATACTATTTGAACAGTGGGTTTAGCGTTTATAATAAGAATTATCGTAAAATAGCAAAGTGATGCACTATGAGAACAGGTCCGAAATTATCAAGATGCGAAGTGAACTTCTTATACACATAGCTCTGTCTGTGGACACCTCTAAATCGGTAAAATATCGGAATAAATTGTTTGATCGTCCGATCATGGAATTAATGGTTCAACTTTATTTGGTAACATCACTCGACTTTACTTTCCATATTGTGATTTTCTACTCATATACCAGACATTTATCGTGGGTGTCATTTGAACTACAATCGTACCTCCCTCATAGGAGGTTAGCTTAACTCACCTGACTCGTGATTGAATAAGGCAGATGGAAACTGTACGATAAGCATGATGGGTAACTTGTATTTGTTTGTCCTTCCGTGGAAGACATAATCCATCACCAGATTTCACATATTTACCCAGGCTTTGGGTACTTTTAGTGGTGTCGACTCTTTGCAGTCAAAGTCTTCGCTCTTGGTAAATTTACTGCCCTCATTGTCTTCTACCAGTCTTGGAAATCCTTCAAAGTATCATAAACGCTACACTTCCTTTCCTGGCTAAGCCGTAAGAATATTAATTTCAATTTTGGCACAAGGCCAGTAATTTCGGGGTGCGTTAGTCGATTACATCGACCACAGTAGTTAAATTGTACTTACTTTATCGACCCCGAAAAGATGATAGGCAAAGTCAACCTTGAATTTGAGTAATTTGAACTCAGATCATAAAGACGGACGAAAGGCCGTTAAGCATTTTGCCTGACGTACTAACGATTCTGCCAGCTTAAGATGCGTACTAATGTAATAAGTGAAGGCGCGTGATGTACTGGTCAGGATGTTGCACACACGATCCCCCAAATCATGGTTTCGATTTCCAGACCGGTGATGTGTTGTCTCTATGAACATAAGACTTCATTTCATGTAGCTCATTTTATGTAGCTCATTTCACGAACATAATTTCATTTCATGTAGCTCATTTCACGAACATAACTTCATTTCATGAACATAACTTCGTTTAATGAACATAACACTTCATTTCATGTAGCTCATTTCATGAACATAATTTCGTCTCATGAACA
This sequence comes from Octopus bimaculoides, assembly GCF_001194135.2. Classification (NCBI taxonomy): domain Eukaryota; kingdom Metazoa; phylum Mollusca; class Cephalopoda; order Octopoda; family Octopodidae; genus Octopus; species Octopus bimaculoides. The sequence goes on from NC_068992.1 coordinate 22,199,725, forward strand.
TAACACTTCATGTCATGTTGCTCATTTCATGAACATAACTTCGTTTCATGAACATAACACTTCATTTCATGTAGCTCATTTCATGAACATAATTTCGTCTCATGAACATAACACTTCATGTCATGTTGCTCATTTCATGAACATAACTTCATTTCATGAACATAACACTTCATTTCATGTAGCTCATTTAACGAACATAACTTCATTTCATGAAGATAACACTTCATTTCATGAAGATAACACTTCATTTCATGAAGATAACACTTCATTTCATGAAGATAAC
>NC_068992.1:22200017-22206939 GCF_001194135.2 Octopus bimaculoides
TCATGTAGCTCCAATCAACTCAGCTGATAATGAGTAACCTTGCGACGAACTGGCAACCCGTTCAAATAGAAATGTGATTTTGGTTCCTCATACCATGGAAACTGGGGAATCAGTTTTATGATTCCTCAGTTTCGAGACAGACATGTTCAAGTGTTAATGATAATGATAATAACGAAAGGAATGGTTTATCAGGTATATTTGCATTAACTCTCTTGGTCTGCATCATATTTATCCTTGTTGGTAATTTTGTCATCTTTAAAGCAATTTACTATTGAAACATTTACTGCCAGATTTCAGTATTCTAATAAAATTCCTGATCTTCTAAAATTCAATCTCTATCTAGCGAAATGAGGAGGTGAAAAACAATTATTTCGACTGATGATATTTGGATACATAAATATTGCAAAGTAATAAATAGTTAATAAGAAATATATCCTCCAGCAATAACAAGGGAAGTTTTGCTCTCATCTTCATTGTGTTTCATACTATCAAGATAAATGTTCTTCAATAATAGATTAACCTGTGAAAACTACACATATTGTGAAATTTAGTTTCCTATTTCTTTGTAGTTTTTCTGTTTCCAACACGGACAGGAAGATAACCTGGAATACAAATTTACGCACACACATACATACACACGTGCACATGAATACATAAATAGATACAGACAAACATATATAGATACATTCGCACACACACAGACACACACACACACAGACACAGACAGACACATACACACACACACACACACAGACACCCACACACACAGACACACACACACAGACACACACACAGACACACACACACACACACAGACACACACACACACACACACACACACACACACACACACACACACACACACACACACATTCTAATAAAAACTTTTACAAAGTGCAAACATAATAAACCATATATCTTTTGTTTGGGACAGATAAGTAAACGTATGTACCGTCATAGAGATCAGCTGTGAGAATATCTCTTTGAAAATCAAACAAAAAGAGAATAACTATGGCCAACTGCTTTGAAACTTCCATCCATACGAAGTAAAATAATGAGACTTGTTTGAGATATTTCAGAGAACAATTACAGAAGAAAAATGAAAATAGAAACAAATAAAAAGTATGACTAACCTTGATTAAATACAACAGACTGGAGTTTCTCCAACGCCGCCGTGAGCACTACATCCTTTGTACAATGTGAAAAGTGTACTATCAGGCGATGTTATACTATGAAACAACGCTGATATAAAGTTTTAAAATCACGCAAACTGCAGTTTGCGTGATTTTAAAACTTTATGTCAGCGTTGTTTCACAAATCTGGATTTGAGAACAAGGTAAAAAATATTGAGAGGAGGGGATTTGTTGATACTATCGATCCCTAGTACTTCACTTTATCTTTTTACTTATCAAGGATAAAAAGCTAAGTTGACTTCAGTGGGATTTGAACTTAGAATGCAAAGACACAGAACACTTACCATGATAAAAGTTCTCCCAATGTACTAATGATACTGCCAGTTTGGCGCCTAGACGAATAAAATATTTATTTCTAGTCTTGATACAAGACCGACAATTTTGAGGGTAGTGGAGAAATTGATTATATCGAAATCATTACTCAGCTCGTTCTTATTTTACCAACCTCGAAAGGATGACGGGCGAAGTTGGCTTCGGCGGGATTTGAACACAAAATGCAGATAGCCATAAGAAATGCCATGTTGTCCATCGCTGTAACGATTTTGTTGGATCGTTGGCTTTTGGAGTGTGAAACAACGGAGGATTTTCTGGACATTATAGATTGTTTGACAGGAAAACGATCTAGAATCCACTACGTTAGATTTATAGAAGAAAGTGTGGATATCAGGCTGAAGTAAAATAATATATTAACAGTAGAGGTTTTGTTAATGATCAGAATATAACCATGAACAAAACGACATTGTTTTGGAAATTGATGTCCTTACCGATGAAAGGAAAAGCGTAACCAGGGTCAAAGTGATTAACGATCGATTGTCTAAGAATTTTATTGGATAGAAATACTGATGGTGATTTGCAACAAATGCCTATGTTGTTATATCTTTCAGAAAACCAACATACTATTAAAAGGTGCAGCCAGTATTGCTTACTAGATTATCGGAAATCTAATACAAAAACTTGTGTTACAAAATCTTTATTTAAAGATTAGTTCAAGAATAGCTTTTGTTTCGAGAGCGAAGACTATGGTAAGTCTATAAATCTAGATTAATGCTTTCTTTTTAGATTTTGGACAATGCTTCAGGTCACCCAAATGCTCTTGGTGACATGTGAAAATGTTAAGGTTATAGTTTTACCACCGATATAGCATCACTGTTAATGCCAGTGCATCAGGGAATGGCAGTAACATTCCCGGCCCACTGTCTATACATTTATGTGTATGTCTGTGTATATGTGCATTTCTGTGTGTATGTTTGTAGGCATGTCAGTATAGTGAATATACAGTTGAAGAATTATACTTAGACAGCGTAAACTGTCATTTATTTTATGGATACATTTATCATTCTGACATAAAAACATCCGAGGCCAAATATGATAGGTGAGTTCTCATCAATCTAGGTGAACATTACCTAAGCCACGTCTTTTCCTCTTCAAATATATTTACGGAATATGCTGAGAAAATATTCAGTTTCCAGAGGTTTAAATGTAATTTTTCATTGTTTTCTTTTCCTTGCTTTGTCTACATATGGACAGTGTTTCTCGTTGCTCTGTCCCAGATCAACCATGATCGAAGATATTATTCCATGCGTGATCATCATGTCTGTTTACCAGACATGGTGCTCCGAGAACACCATTACCTATGTGTCCTCTTTATTTAAACAATAGGCTGCAATTGAATTAAGATCTGCTTACTTTTCCTAGCGAGTGGAGGCGCAATGGCCCAGTGGTTAGGGCAGCGGACTCACGGTCATAGGATCGCGGTTTTGATTCTCAGACTGGGCGTTGTGAGTGTTTATTGAGCGAAGACACCTAAAGCTCCACGAGGCTCCGGCAGGGGATGGTGGCGAATCCTGCTGTACTCGTTCACCACAACTTTCTCTCACTCTTACTTCCTGTTTCTGTTGTGCCTGTAATTCAAAGGGTCAGCTTTGTCATACTGTGTCACGCTGAATATCCCCGAGAACTACGTTAAGGGTACACGTGTCTGTGGAGTGCTCAGCCACTTGCACGTTAATTTCACGAGCTGGCTGTTCCGTTGATCGAATCAACTGGAACCCTCGACGTCGTAAGCGACGGAGTGCCAGCAACAAAAAACTCTTCCTAGCGGATCAAGTGGCTCTCATTGTCTCCCATGGACAGTGACTGGCTGAATCAGAAAAAATTCAGAACAAAATGACCTTCGGCATTTACTATTTAGTCTCTTTACTTTTCAGTTCAAATTCCAGCAAAGTACTGCACTTAAAAAAATTCTCGGTTTAAATAGCAACTTGCAACTTGAGTGCTTTTAGCGGTTTTAGAAGAGTGCTTTTTAATGTTCCTTTCCGTGCTTTTAGTTGCATGATTTCGATTTAGGTTTTTTCTCTGAAGCTAAATTTTCATCCTCAGAACCTTTCTGTTGTCTCGAACAACGTTTTAAAGATATCGGAGGCGTTGCTCTTCCATCGGTGGTTGACCTATAAAAATATCAAGACATGTACTAATGTAAGAAGTTTTACACACACACACACACACACACACACACACACACATGTGTGTGTGTGCGTGTATCTATAGATATGTATATTGGTTTCAAATTTTGCCACAAGGCCAAAAATTTCGGAGGTGGGAGGTAATCGATTCCATTGACCCTAGTGTCTAATTGGTCCTTATTTGTATCAAAGGATAACAACCCTCGATAAAATAAAGACCTTAATTTAAAAAACCCAGAAAGTATGAAAGACAATTCGACGTCAGGGGAATTTGAGCCCAAAATGTAAAACCGGAGGAAATGCCTCTAAGCAGTTCTCTCGGCGCGCTAAGGAAGCTGCCAGTCTATCGCCTTATTTGTAGTTATGTATATTACGTGTTTTTTTTCTACAAATATCATTTTCTTTTATTTGTTTCAGCTATTTGACTGCGGCCATGCTGGAACACTTCCTATAGTCGAACAAATCGGCCCCCAGAACTTATTCTTTGTAAGCCTAGTACTTATTCTATCTGTCTGTTTTGCCGAACTGCTTGGTTACGGGGACGTAAACATACCAGCATCGGTTGTCAAGCGATGGCGGCGGGATAAACGCAGACACACCCGCACGCACACACACACACACACACACACACGATGGGCTTCTTTCAGTTTCAGGCTACCAAATCCACTCACAAGGCTTTGGTCGGCCCGAAGCTATAGTAGAAGACACTTGCCCAAGGTGCTACGCAGTGGGACTGAGCCCGGAACCCTGTGGCTGGTAAGCAAGCTACTTAACACACATCCACTCCTGCGCCTGTTGTTTATAGGAAAAGTACTATAAAAATAAGTACTAGGGTCGATTTGATCCGACTAAACACTTCAAGGCGGGGCTCCAGCATGGCCAAAGTCCAAAGACTGTAACAACTAAAAAGAAAAAGAAAAAATAGAGAAAAAATAGTAAAAAAGATTTCAGGATTCTCATGAAATTCACGACCTTCCAAAATCCAATATTGTATTTTAGAAGGTGTGTTCTTGTTGAAATGAGGAGGTGAATAAGAATTCTTTGAAATGTTGATATTTGGACATACAAAATTACGAAGTAATAAATAGTTAATAGGAACTATGTCTTTAAGCAATACAAAAATTTGAGAATAATAATAAATGTTTTTCTCTCATCGTTGTTGCACCCAATAACACTAAGATGAATGGTTTTCAATAATAGATTAACTTAGGTGAACAAAATCATTTAAAAAATTCTGTTTTATATTTTCTTCCAGTCTTTCTCTTTCCGATACAGGCAGGTACATAACCAGAAATAATAATTCCTATCTATCTATCTATCTATCTATCTATCTATCTATCTATCTATCTATCTTAACTCAGAAAACGTAATTTCTGTTTTAGTCTGTATATTACATGCAAGTGTTTCCCTATGTTGATTGTCCTTATTACGTATTACAAACGATTCACTTCCTCGGTATTATCGGATAAAAATACAATGTGGAAATATCTGCACGCCTGTATGAAAATTAGGTGCCAATTAGTTTGTATAGCAGAACAGAGAGCGATAGGTTGTGAGATAGTAGGATTGTGTGAGAGAGAGGTAATAGAATGGAAATAAAAAGACTATTATTGATGATTTTCAACCCTGACGAAGGAGGCCTGTTTTAAGGTAATATATGGAATATTTCTTCCGAACATAAATTGCATTTCTTATCTTCCAATTACATAAGGCTCCGCCTCGCCTACAATTTCCATATTTCCATATTTTCACGCTTAAATACCAGTTATTAAATAGCAAACTGGAAAGAACCCTAAAATGTGCGCACTATCACAGAAAAAACATTTAAATATTTTCCTAGAAAAGATTTTTAATTAATTATTACGTATGTTGGAAATATTAGACGTTACATGAAAAATATTAGTGCATTAACTTGTTCGCCTTTATATTATATTAGTAAAATATACTCCCACTGCAATTGTCCTTCATATACTTTTTTTTTTATCTTCAGTCCTGGACTTACTAATTTAAAACCTATTTCCTAAGCGAGTTATATATTGACTCGCTCCGGATTTTCCCAGCCAATTATTATCCTTCGTATGTAACACTTTACATAAGGATTACTCATATATCTAAGAGGATGTTATCTACATTTAGATATAAGGTTGATTTGTATAGGTGGAACTTACTTGTAAGGCTAGTACCCTGGTTTTACAAGTAAATTCTGTGCATCTTATATTTTTAAATTTTATTTGACTTAGTGACCTCTAATTATATTAAAACTACCGCTGAAATTTAATCCTATTTGTTTCATTTAAGGCTAGTGGAAGAAATATATTCTGTCTTATTTTAATATCTAACATTCATGATTCGAAATTCAAAACATAGGGTCATCCTAGGGTAGATCTAATAACAGATTTTATAACCATATCAGCTTTCTCACTATTTCCTCTCATTCTTACCACTCAACATTAATCGCCCGCTACTAAAATGCAAAGACCCTCTTTGGTAATAAATGACCATGGGATTGCACCTAGAAAGTTCCTCTCCAAGGCAAAGTCCGGGCGAAGTTGCTAGTCGAAGACCATCAGTTGTCCATGCATACAAGCTACCGATGTTACCCAAGGGAAAGGCAAAGGCCGATACAGCTTGGCACTAGTGACATCGCAACTCAACTGAGTGAACTGGAGCAATGTGAAATAAAGTGTCTTGCTCAAGAACATAACACACATCCGGTCCGGCAATCGAACTCACTACCTCATGATTGGGAGCTCAATGCTCTAACCACTGAAATCCGGATGCGGATGAATAAAGAAAATCCAAATGAAACCCACATTCCGAGATATCCAAACAGCAAAAACATATGTCGGACAGAAGCTTAAATTAAATATGCTGTATAAATCACTGAAATAATAATAATAAAAAAAACTGTGTAGATGTATAATTCTCATTATTTATTTGAATTGTTTTGCATGTGCACCCAGTAATCCAAAGAAGCGAACTCAGGATTCACCCATCGGATGAAATTGGGATTCGTTATAGTCCCAGGTTATTCCTTACCATACAATGCGGTCAACCAAAATTTGAATTATAATAGAGTGCATGAACGGTACCTGCCTGAATCTATTATCCATATATATGTATGTATGTATGTATGTATGTATGTATGTATGTATGTATGCATGCATGTATATATACATATATATGTATATATATGTATATATATATATATATATATGCATTTATATTCATATATATATATACATGTATATATATATACATATATAT
>NC_068992.1:22207168-22211181 GCF_001194135.2 Octopus bimaculoides
ATATATAGATAGATAGATGTAGATATACATATATATATATATATATATATACATATATGTACATATATATATATATAGATATACATATATATGTACACACACACACATACACACACACATACATATACAATTTATCTCTACGGATTTTCTATAGTATTCAGACCTGAAAGTTACGATGTTTCGTAGACGACAACGTGTATGTAAACAAGATCGAAGATAGAAAAATAGATAATTGATGTACATGCATATTTCAGGTGTTATTACTCTTCTTTCAGCATCATATCCGACCCCTTAAACCGTTGTATATATATCTACATCTATATACCGATCTGTCTGACTGGCTGTTTGTCTGACTGACTGTCTGCCTGCCTGACTGTCTGTCTGACTAACTGTCTGTCTGACTAACTGTCTGTCTGTCTGTCTATCTATATGTGTATGCATTCGGTTTTATTGTCTTTTTACAACATGATCAGGTGTTATGATACTCCTCTCATTAAAGAGAACAACGAATTACTTGAATTATTGGAATATGACGTCGATATATAATTTAAAAACGTGGTGGTGGGGGCTATCTTGAATTAGCCATTAATACTTTCGAGAAAATTTTAAGAAAATTAAGTTGAACACTTGTATTCTTTTTTTTGCACTCATTTTGGCTTGAGAAGCAAGTTGTTTATATAAACCGCTGTAATATGTGATAAATTACAAATTCCGCATCTTTTAACCGTTGTTTGGACAACACTAAATCAGGAAATTAAAACTCAGGTACTTTTACAATTATTTTTTTTTACAGATTGTGTGTTTTTTTCACATTTTTTCCCGGCTATTTCAACGAGATTATCATCACTTAAGTCTTTTGAATAGGAAGCTAATAACACACTAATATCTCTCGCATCAACATCCTCGAAGCCAAGTTCTCATTCAATGGTAGTAATTTCATCAATGAGTTCGTTTACAGGAATTTTGAAGACCACTGGAATCATTATCGCATTCAGGTAAAAGATTTCGTCACACTGCTCTCACACAGCAGGCTACCACTTTTTCCTATAATTCATGAATATTATTAATTGCTTATTATTGTTAGATTTTTTTACAAAATTCTCGAAGAGTGATAGCATTCTTTTCAGTTGCAACTTTAACTACCCGAAAATTCTTCAAACATAATAGACATTGAATATAATTAATTTCCGCTGGTTCGTGTGCTGCAAAGATAGTGTCGTAATTATACAACCTAATAATGATTACAAATTTTGGCATAAAGCTAAAAATTTCGGAGGAGGGGGTAAATCGATTACATCAACCCTGTTATTCAACTGGTACCTATTTTATCGATCTCCGGAGGATGAAAGGCACAGTCGGACCTCGGCGGAATTTGAACTCAGAACGTAAAGACGGACGAATCGCCGCTAAGCGTTTTGCCCGGCGCGCTAACGATTCTACCTTTATGCAATCTAATAATAAAAAAGTTATTTATGAATTAAGAAAATCTCGAACGTAAGAGAAAAGCAGTGAAATTAGCGTTAGAAAATCGGGTAAAAATAACCCCTTTGACAAAAAAGAAAAAAACAACAACAGGAAATGGATAACAGCTGCTACAGAGAATCGAAACCTGTACCGTCAAGTTTTAAGTCTACAATTAATAACATTTCATTTTCATTATTTTCTGCAGAGGAAGGCGGCTAGCTGGCAAAGTCGTTAGCACGTTGGGCAAAGTGCTTAGCGGTATTAAGGTCTGTCTTTACGTTCTGAGTTCAAATTCCGCCGAGGTCGACTTTGCCTTTTATCCTTTCGGGGTTGATAAATTAAGTACCAGTTACGCACTGGGGGTTGATGTAATCAACTTAATCCCTTTGTCTGTCCTTGTTTGTCCCCTCTATGTTTAGCCCCTTGTGGGCAATCGTTAGCACGCTGGGCAAAATGCTTTCGTCTGTCTTTACGTTCTGAGTTCAAATTCTGCTGAGGTCGACTTTGCCTTTCATCCTTTCGGGGTCGATAAATTAAGTACCAGCTGCGTACTGGGGTCGATCTGATCGACTGTTCGCTCCCGCACCTCCCCAGAAATTTCGGGTCTTGTACCTAGAGTAGAATATATTATTTTCTGCAGTGATTTCACTGCGGACAACTTTGCTTTCATCCTTTCGGAAGCGATAAAATAAGTACCAGTTGAATATTGGGGTCGATGTAATCGACTTACCCCCTCCCCCCAAATTGCTGGCCTGGTGCTAAAATTTGAAACCATTATTTTCTGCAGTGGTGTCACTCTGTATTCAATATATACTTATATGATGGGTAATATATCTAATTACAGAAGCACATAGTAAATTTGTGAATAAGCATAAAATTCGTCCGCTTGCTTTTTCCCGTGAGGAAAGATGAATGGAGGCACAACATCGCCATTACTAGTGATCACTCTAAACACCATGATGTTGACTGGATGTTTGATTTTTATCTCTCTTGACACATGTTTTGAGGACACAGCAAGCCAACGGTTGTTCTGTGTGTTCACCAACTGATCCTGGCAAAAAATCTTCTCGTTTGAGAAAAACCAACCATGTTCTGTTGGAGGGGAAGCATGAGTGTGTTCAAAAGCTTCGTTGTGCAGTCTTTGATCTTGTCCTTGATGGCTTGGAATAAAAAATTGGCCCTTTTTTTTTTATCTCATATAAGGAATAACGAATGTCTTCATGCACTACCAGACACCCGCAGGTCACTGGCGGTAGACCTGCTTGATTTGGAGGGATCGTTGACAGTCAGGAGTTATTTTCCTATTAGAACAATCAGAACAATCAGAGTGAGTTTTCCGAGCTGCCGTACCTTCGTAATCGTCATTAGACTCAGCCAACTCTTTCCGAATCCTCTGCACTGTCTTCAGATTCACACCCAGACTCACTGAAATGTTCGTATTGGAGCTTCCTGCGCGAATGCCAAGCACTGCAGCATGTTTCCAAATTTCTGGCAGGGTGAATTGCGTCATGGTGTTGTGTTTCTCACAAACGATGACCAACCGACCCTACCATATTGTGTAGTCGACAAAAATCATAAAACAAACAATGCAAATGCGCGAAATAAGAAATATAAATTGGCGATAATTTACACATCGCACCCTGTATATATAACTGAGGCGTTACAAGACTCATACACACCTGTATATATATATATATATATATATATATATATATATATATATATATATATATGCATATGTATATATATACATACATATGTATATTACTGATGCGTTACAAGTCTTTGTTTTTTTTATTTTCTAATGAATCACCGTACACTAAGTGTATTGGATTCAGGCAACATTGTGATTAAATTAATTATACTAGACAGTCATAAACAACTATCGTTGCTTTATTTAGTATCACAGCATATAGTGCATTTAATTGTATTTAATTTTAATTAATGAAGTTTAATTAATTTACACACGCCATGTCTGCTGAAATCTATAGGTTTAATATGTAGTACAATATAGCAACACTATTAACGGATTGATAATTTATTAATCGAACTACTTGCCAAAGCTATGCAATATATGAATACAGATGTACCTGATTTAATAACGAATTAAATAATAGTAGTTATAAAAGCAATGTAAACGGGCACAGTTGGGGAAGAGTAGTTAGATACTGATGAAAGTGCAATAAAGACTGAAATTAGCTAAGAAGCTGATCGCACTCTCTCTGTCTAGTGAAAAAATCCATGAAACAATATAAGGAACAAGTTTCGAAAATATGGACATCACACACACGCACGCACACGCACACATACACACACACACAAACACACACAAAAACACAAACACATACACACACACACACACACACACACGATGGGCTTCTTTCAGTTTCTGTCTACCAAATCCACTCACAAGGTTTTGGTTGGCCCGAGGTAATAGTAGAAGACACTTGCCCAAAGTACCACGCAGTGGGACGGAACCTGGTACCATGTGTTAGTAAGCAAGCTACTTACCACACAGCCACTCCTGCGCCTATATCTCTATATATATA
>NC_068992.1:22211525-22212752 GCF_001194135.2 Octopus bimaculoides
TATATATATATATATATATATATATATATATATTTATTTATTTATATATGCATACATATATATATATTAAGCACATATGTTTGGTAATGAGCAAAGAGAAAATGAAGAAAAATGAGGACAAGTTTCAGTAAAGGTACTATTAGTCTAACACTTTAAACGAAAAGAATGCGTATTTGACGTTTCCGATATTAGTCTTTCATCATGATAAAGTTAAAAAAGAAAGAACGGAAAATAGAATAGACGGAAAGTTAGTAAGAAGAAGGAGATAGAAAGAAAAAAACAGGGGCCGGGTGTGTATATTGTTCTATGGGAAAAAGTTAAGAAGAAAGAAGGAGGTAGGATGGTTTGTGGATGTGTAGGAGGGAATCCGTGTATATAGATAGACATAGGGGATATGTGTGTAGTAGTAGTATGAGATACGGGTGCATTCTTGGGTGCATGTGGGTATGTGTAGATGTGTACAAGTGTAGGAGAGTAGTGTGTTGGAGAACAGAGGTGTAAGATGTATGTATAAATGTGAAGTGAAGATACTGTTGGTGTGAAGAAGGCGTGAGGAAGTTAAGGTGAGGTATATACATATATATACACATATACGTAACACCTCCATATATTTAATATATATGTATGTATCTATATAGATATAGATATAATGTATATATATATATATATATATATATATATATATATATATATATATGTATATATATTACATGTATTATATATAACAAATATGTTTATATATATAACAAATATGTTTATATATATAGATATATTTATATATACATATACTTATATCTATATATATACTTAGATCGTGCATTTTTTTAGAACAGTGTATCTTCTTTGAGATTTTGATGATGATATTTTCCTAAAATATCTAAAGAACACATCTGTCAAAAGATTTCCCCAATAAAACAACACATACACAACTAAAAATATATAAAGAAAAACACTGTAAACCAATAAAAGATGGAAATTTTATAAATCATTTACATGCTAAAGGATCTTCTTAATCATTGTGTGTATATACAGATATATACATACACGCAATCAACACACACACATATGTATGTATATATATATGTACCCATATACTGTATGTATACATATATATATGTTTATATAAATTATATATATATGTAGATATATATATATGTGTGTGTGTATATATATATTCATAGACAGCTCTCTATTTCTCATATATATATATATATATATATATATATA
>NC_068992.1:22213134-22214599 GCF_001194135.2 Octopus bimaculoides
GTGTTCGTTCCAGTCTATATATATATATATATATATATACATGCACATACACCTATGCATGCATACACACGTACATATGGCAGCATATGTGCAAATGTTCGCGTAAGTATTTCTTCCTTCCTTTATTTTGTACTTTTATGAGCATACTGTTGAATCATTTATACTCATAACAAGATTATATCCATCCGCTTTATGGACACAAAAAAAACAAAACATACATAACTGATAAAGGAAAGGGAACTCTTAAAGAAGATTCATTTTTTTCCTCTTAATTTATCATCTATATAACAAGGTATTATAATCCTATAACAGCAGAAGAGAATGACTGCTGAGCACCAGATGTGTTAAGACATTTAAGAAGAGGTTTCTTTCTTGGAAGCAGGAACAAGAAAAGAAATAGCAAAGTTAAAGAAGAAAAAAAAATACTGTTAAATAATGTAAATATTAGAATCGCACTAAAACATTTGGCCCCCTCTACGTACACAACCTCAGTGTAATCACAAACACTATCTATCTATCTATCTATCTATCTATCTATCTATCTATCTATCTATCTATCTATCTATCTGTCTGTCTGTCTGTCTGTATATACGATGGGCTTCTTTCAATTTCTGTCTACCAAATCTACTCACAAGGCTTTGGTCGGTTCGAAGCAATAGTAGAAGACACTTGCCCAAAGTGTCACGCAGTAAGACTGAACCCGGTACCATGTGGTTGGGAAGCAAGCTTCAAACACTGGTTAGTTCTCTTCTCGAAAACCACATGCCTACAAAATCTGTGAATGGATTTCATAGACGAGTCCTTTGGCTTATTCCCCCGCCTCCCTTTTACAACCAGTTTTGGTTTGGTTGACTGCGGCACCGTCATGAAGGGTTTAATCGAATAAATTGAGCCCAATATTTATTTAAATTCTAGTGCTTACTTAATCGTTTTGTTTTTGTCCAAACACTATGCTATGTGGCTGTAAATCAAATGAACATTGGTTGCCCAGCGTTGGTGTGGGGATAAACACAACACACAGATACACACACATATATACACATATAAATATTCGTCGGACTTCCACAATCTCTGGTTATCAAATTCACTCACAACACATGTGCAGTTACTGTTAATACCTCGTTCAGAGATTTAACATTGCTTGTTTTCAGTTTTTCGATATCAGTGAATAATTTCACTGGAAAAACTTATATATATTTGCCAAGGGATGCCTTTTGCATCGAAGGTCGGCGATTGTCGTACACTGAAGAAGGGAAATAACCCTGAAACTCGAGTACGTACGTATCGTAGATCAAGATGGGAAAGATAACTTCCCTTGGCAAATACAGTCAGGACACAGAAGTGTGTCGATAGCCAGCTGGAGGAGATGTCCTCCTGGGGCTAAAAGCAACAGTAACATCCACCCCTCGGGGTCAGCCACATTTAAGTGGCAAATATACTTCACTTTATCGTGCAGTTACTGTTA
>NC_068992.1:22214886-22216157 GCF_001194135.2 Octopus bimaculoides
TATATATATATATATATATATATATATATATATATATGTATGCATACATGTATTCATGTATGTGTATGTATAGGTAGGTACTCTAGTTCGTATAGACGCTTATACGTGAAAGCCCATATATCGTAATATCCTATATTTTTTTTCATGCATTACTATATTACTGTTGGTTCCCTTCGTGACTGTTATAATTGAAATTCCAAGGAGATTCCACATCAAACATACCTAGAATACTAGATTGATAAAGAAGATGAGAAAAGCTAACTGAAGTAAGCCATGCCGTACATTGGTGATAAGCTATTAAATATTGAAATGATATCATACACTCGCGCACGTACACAAGCACACTCTCACACGACGAACATATGCCCCACATATATGTATATGTGCACACACGTGTGTGTGTATGTGCGTGTATATATATATATATTTGCATATACATGCATATCTAACTATCAATCTGTGTGTTTATATATATATAGATTGAGAGAGAAAGAAAGAGAGAAAGAGAGAGAAATAGAGGGAGAGAGAGAGAGAGAAAGAGAGAGAGAGGGAGAGAGAGAGATAGAGAGAGAGAGTGAGAGAGAGAGAGAGAGATAGAGACCGAGGGAAATGTGTATGTATACATATGTAAGCGAACATAAAAGTTTTATATACCAATACAGATATGTACACTTGTATTAAAATACATGTATATTTTGCATGTGTATATACATATATATTTATATATATACACAGATATGCATGTATGTATATATGTATGTATGTGTATATATACATATATATATATGTGTGTGTGTGTGTGTGTGTGTGTGTACAAATGTGTATGCCAATATGTACGAGTATATGAAGGTGGCGAGCTGACAGGATCGTTAGCACGCTGGGCAAAATGCTTAACCGCATTTCGTCCGTTTTCACATTCTAAGTTCAAATTCCGGCGTGGTCAACTTCACCTTTCATCCTTTCAGGGTTGATACAATTGAGAACCGGGTGTCGATCTAATCGACTTCAACTCTTTCCCGAAATTGCTGGCCTTGTACCAAACTTTGAACAAACATGTGCGAGTACATATGTACGTGTGTTCATATATGGACATATGTCAAATGCTCGTTTATCTTTAGCCACATATTAACTGACAACATATACTTGAATGAAATATCGTGGACATTCTCTTTAAAATATATATATATATATATATATGTTGGTTGCAGAAGCAGTATCATACAAATATACACACACACACACACACACACACACACACACACACACACACA
>NC_068992.1:22216314-22217441 GCF_001194135.2 Octopus bimaculoides
TATATGTATATATTTGTATGATACTGCTTCTGCAACCATCATCGCAGTTTTACAATCTTTTAGTATTGTCTTAGCAACTTTCACCTGCTATCAGTATATACACCTACACACATAAATACTGAAACACACACACATACACATGAAGGAACCTGTAGGTGGTGATGGTGTTGGTGGCGGTATTAAAGAAAGGAAGTAAAAAGAGAATAGAGTTAGTAGTGATATACTCTAAAAATAGAGTTGAACCTATAGTTAAAGATGGTAGTGGGTGGGGTGGGGGCAGTTTGCTACTTGCCATACATGAGGAATTACTTTGGATGTTTATTCTACCTGTATTTACTGATGTCTGATTGCCTGAGATTCTTAATCCCTTGTCTTATCCTCCTCCTCCTCCTCCTCCTCATCATCATCATCATCATCATCATCATCATCCCTATTATTGTTATTATTATATTATTATTATACAAATTATTATTATACAAATTATTATTATTATTATTATTATTATTATTATTATTATTATTATTATTATTATTAATATAGAAAGGATTAAGGTAACTCCTCCTGAAGATATAGAGTCAAAATTAAAAGAATAGTGCGATTGTTATCTAGTGAACGTTATTTCGACATCTTGTGTATCTTCAACCGGTTCAAAAAAAAAAAAAATTATTATTATTATTATACAAATATATAGCCACAACCTGGCGATCGTGAGTGAGATCGCCTAACCACTAGGCCACGCGCCTTCAATCGTGGCTTTCTTTAAGCACCCAAAACAAAAATTCTAAAAAATCATTGTATGCTGCACAAAATTAGAGTAATAGAAAAACCATTTTTCAAATACACAGTCCTATCGAATCAGCCGAGTGAAACTTATGGGTTACTCTCAGAATTTATAATATAAGATATATTTATTTGACTTCGTATTTTGTATAGAGTTCTGCATCAGATAATGTTTTAATCACTTTCTGACATATGAACATATATGTTAAACACCTTTGTATTGCTATACATATGTCTAGTGTGTATGTATGTATGTATGTATGTATGTATGGATATATTAATGTATGTATGTATGTATGTATGCATATATGTATGTATATTTATATATGTATATATATGTCTGTATA
>NC_068992.1:22218193-22221016 GCF_001194135.2 Octopus bimaculoides
TATATATATATATATATATATATATATATATATATATATATGTATATATACATACATATATATATACACACACACGTTCTCTCACGCGCACACACACACACGTGCACACGCGTACACACACACGCATTCTCACGCACACACATACATATTCATATATACAGAGAATGAAAGAGTGAAAGAGAGAGAATAAAAGGTAGAGACAGATATATATACGTGTGTGTGTATGTAAATGTACATACACAGAGAAAAAGAAAGTAAGAAAGAGAGAAAGCGGTGGGGGGGGGGAAAGAAAGGAGAGAGAGAAGGGGGAAGAATTGTGAATTATCCGACAGTGCTCTTGTTAACTTCTATATTGATCTTTCCAGTGTATTCACCTTAATAGTCTCTTTTGTGTCATCAATTTACTTATTTTTCTTCTCTTCGTTTTTAGTTTGAAATGTTTTACGTGTATTTTTTTTTATATTCGGTTTTTTTTCCTCATCCTTTCAACAAAGGTGACAAAGAGCAGATTTGGAAATCGGAAATCGATTGAAGAAGCAACTAAATAAATCGGTAAAGTATAGACTTCTTATTCTTTTTTATTGGTTTCGGTCATTGGACTCTAATAATGCTGACGCCGCCTTCTAAGATGTGGTTGATTACACCAACCTTAATCTTTAATTGGTTCATTTTTTATCGACTTCTGAACGATGAAAAGCAAAGTGTACTTGGGCGGGATTTGAACTGGAAACATTTCTGTTCTACCACTCATTCTAGTTTTGATACTTTATATCAATATCTAACTTAAGTACATTTTTTATGTATATTTGTTTGTAGGGCATAACTGATTAAATCAACTCCAGTACTGGACTGGTACTTTATTTTATCCACGCCTGGTAGGATCATGAGCAAATTCCTTTCGGTAGTATTTGAACTAATTTTTATTATTGATTTTGTATCAGTTTTCGCAGTACGCGGCACCGAACCCATTCAGTGCATGTTGGAGATCATCTTTTGATGAGCCAAGTAGCACCATGTCGTCTGTAAATATCAGCCGACCGATCATTCACCTTCCATATGTGATAATACTTCCTCAACGGCTGCACATATTAATTTGCTTCATAAAAATTATGAGAAAGAGAATACGCATCCGTATTCGAAGTCCAAATCCCATTGAAAGGTTTCGATTTAGTCCTACTTCTCCGCATTGAGAGATAACATCTCCGGTAATACGGACTTGTAATAAGAATTTCGCAGGAAAGAATAGCAAGACGGATTCTTCAAGCCTAGCCAATCGGCAGGATATCCAGGGGTAGATCAAGAACAAGATGGTTGGATAATATACACACTCTCACGCTTTGGAATCCAATCAGAAAGTTTAATGATGGTTGCCTCTGATAAGACCTTATGGAAGAGATGCCTGACGAATGTACCCCAACAACCCACCCTGAAATTGTGGGCGGAGATGATGTATGAATTGGTTTGTATCAATTGATTTGTATCATATATTATCTTTATATAACGAGGGAGCCTTTATATGGTCACTCAGCCAGCTTGAAATAACAGTTAAACAACTTACACATTGAATCGTCTAAGGAAAGTAAAGGATATTTTACCTTATGTAGTTCCAGGAATCACAGAACAGAACTGTCACTGTCACGGTTGGAATGATTTTGTTCATGAAAATTCTTGATCAGAGTTGACCTGGCACTTCGTCGGCTGCTAGGTATTTACAATTGAAAAGATATATTGGAGCATCGATACAATTTTGAAGCCAAACGTGGTTGAAAGTAATTGGAGTAGTTTGAATAAGTTCAATAGTGTTACTATTCGATAAGAACAGCTGCAGAATTAGTTGTAGTTAAAGAACTAATTTCGATACTACTTTGTGGAATATTTTCTTTTCTAGACTAGGCACAACGCCCGAAGGTTTTGGGGTGGGGGAGGGGCAGTCGATTAGATCGACCCCAGTACGCAACTGGTACTTAATTTATCGACCCCGAAAGGATGAAAGGCAAAGTCAACCTCGGCGGAATCTGAAATCAGAACATAAAGACAGACGAAATACCGCTAAGTATTTAAACCGGCGTGCTAACGTTTCTGCCAGCTAACCGCCATTTTAATGGAATATTTTGCAATATTAATGAGAGTAGGCGAATGTTTATGTAATGTTTTGAGGATTGTTTGCGAATGGATCGAAATTATACGTGGGTTTATATGAAACTATTCCTCCTTACTAAACTTTTGGGCTGTGAAAGTGAGATTTTTTAATATATTTATGAAATATTTTCGATGAAATTATTATGCGTTCAACCATTCAAGCATATATACATGCATACAAAAACACACACACACACACACACACACACACACACACACACACACACATATAGATATATAAACCCATTCGACTGTTTACGACTCTGACCTTCTGTCTTCAGCCCGGAACCACTTGAAACGGAAAAAAAAATGATAACTTAAACAATTAGTAAAAGATCTGATTGTAAATTAGGTACGAAAGTAAAATGAATAATTAAGTAGCGATGCTGGACTACAACATCTCTATAAATAGTGCTGTAACTTGGCCGCAATCGACTGACTGAAGTATGTAATACTAGAAATAGAGAACATAGACAGAATGAAAGAATAGCGTAATTTCGTTGATATTAAAATTTTTTAGATGTTGTTATATGCATATGAATATATATACATATATCTATATATCTGTGTGTGTGTATGTGTGTGTGCATATATATTTATATACAAGTGTATATATATATATATTTGTATATGTATACTTACATATATACTTATATATATATATATATATATATATATATATAT
>NC_068992.1:22224272-22234553 GCF_001194135.2 Octopus bimaculoides
AGGCTAGTGTGTCGCGTATATATATTCCTCTCTGGACGAAACGCCGGTCAGTCGCAGGCTTATTCATATCAGCCAGCTATGTTGACTAGAAGAACGTGAAATGAAGTCTCTCTCTCTCTCTCTCTCTCTCTCTCTCTCTCTCTATCTCTGAATTAATGGGTCAAGGTAGCGCTGGCAGTATATGGAAGAAATTGTTATTATACTTTTTAAGTAATGGGTTATCCCATAAAAAATGCGATATTTTCTTACTTCTTTTTCGAAATTAAGATAAACAAAATTCTTTTTTAATCTAAACTATACCCTCCTTCATTTTGTACAATGCTCTTCCATCTATCTGGAAAACGTGGAAGCCCCCACTTCTAAAATTCACTTGGCCGTGACGAAAAATACGCCTCCAGTACTGTTCTGGTTCTGATCTCGTCTACGGAATTCATATTTTTTCCGTCCAAATGATTTTGAAGATTACGGAATAAAAGATAATGAGCTGAAGCAATGTCCGGCGAATATGTTGGGTGGTGAATCGTTTCCCATTCAAATTGCTCCAGCCTTTCGAATGTCATCCTCGCTGTATGTGTCCGAGCATTATCCTGATGGAAGTACACCTTCCCTTTTGAAACCAAAGATGGTCATTTTACTTCTAGCGCTGACTTAAGCTGCTCGCAGTAGATCTTCGTAATCGTTTGGTTTGGGTTTAAAAATTCAAAGTGGTCTAAACCATTCATATCCCACCAAACAGATAACAACACCTCACGTGGGTGAAGACCTTTTCTAGCTTGGAGTATATATATATACACATATATATATCGAGATTATTTCCACACTGATGGCTGCAATGATTTCGGCGCAAAATGAATCAGTTGCGGCGCAGACTTCAAAACGATAGGTTGGAAGTCTCTATCATGGTAACGCGTGCTGAAGAAGCTAAGGCTATTTTTGCCATTTCAGAAACCTATCCACTTGAGTCCAAATACTTAAATGTACGTTGGGAAATTCTCTTAACCTGATTTGCCCTCGGTCGATTCTTGTAGTTATCATCAGTGTATTTTGGCGATTTGAATAAGAGTTTTGACTGTTATTTCCAGCAGGTGGACATACTTAGTATGTCCTCTGATTTGAATACCAAACGAAAAGTGGTGATTTATCCGCCAGGGTAATTTATCCTTTATATATATATTGTAGGTGCATACACACACGTGTTTGTGTGTGTGTGTGTGTGTGTGTGTGTGTGTGTGTGTGTGTGTGTGTGTGTGTGTGTGTGTATGTGTGCGTGTATATGTGTGTGTATGTGTGTATTTGTGTATGTGTGTTCATGCGTGTGTGTGTGCATGCGTGTGTGTGTTTGTGTAAGGAGAAGAGTGTAAAGTTTTACTTAATACTGAAATTAAGTTTGTATAATTTATCGGAAGCTGAAACTATTATGCTATTAATTTGAAATTTTCGTTGTACTTCTTCAGAGGATAACAGTTTCACCACCATATGTCTATAGGTAATGATGGCAGATTTCACCACACACGTATATATATAACAGTAACTCGGTTGTCCGTGCTAGCATTTCTCTACAAACCCGCTGAAAGCGAAGCTTGTACATAAAAATCCGGAACCGGATACATCTACGCTAGTAAATTGGGTATTATTTTGACATATACTTTCTTTAGAACAGATGTTGTAAGATGTTTAGTTTCGGTTATATATTTCTCGAAACGTATATGCCGTTGTTCTGAATATTAAATATTTATTGAGTTCTCTTGTGAGAAATGCTTCTCTCTGTTGTAAATGGATGGTAAAATGTTATATTTCTCCCATAGAAGTATTGGGCTCAACACGTAAAAATATTTCTTAGGAGAAGGAATATAAAATTATTTTATTGTGCAAGAGGAGTATTACTGTGTTGAAGATTGAAGATTTATGTCTCTTTGTAAAATAATTCAGAAATGTAAGTTGTCAGCATATAAAGCTTAAGACGAAAACAAGAAGAGGCTGGAAGGTGAGCCGAGAGGAGGAAGGAAGGAAGAAATAAAGAAGGATAGGGAGCGATAGAAGGAAAGAAAGAAATAAAGAAGGATAGGGAGCGATAGAAGGAAAGAAAGAAATAAAGGAAGACAGCAAAAGAAAGACAAGTAAGGAAAAAGGTAAGACAGAAAGGAGAAAAAGAGGGAAAAAGAGAAAGAGAGAAGGACATATAGGAATGATGATATGAAGGAGTTGAGCGCTAGATCATCGTTGTAATGGTGGACCACTAACCAAAAGAGATAGTCAATCAAATCGATATTAAATTTTTATTTATTTTGTCCATTTTTGGAAGGATGTGATTATAGTGGGCTTTGCTAGGATTTGAACTTAAAAGACACAAGAATGCAGGATAATTTTGTCCGGTATTCTAACGATTTTGCCAACTATTACTGTTGACAAGAAAAGAATTTGACTCGTCAATATTTAACAACTGAAATCCAAATTGAATAATAAAAACACGCAGCATTCATTTCCATTTCCCGAGTCCATCCTTCATCTGAAGCAATCTTCAGTGTGGGACTAATTTTAAGGTGCGAATCAACTATGAATTTTTGAAAGTGACTGACAGTAGAACTGAGAAAACGTGAATATTTTATTTTTAATAAGGAAAGCATAGAAGCAGTAGCTGAGAGACAATGGAGTCATGATGAACAATTCCAAAAACAAGTGGATCGCCTCCGAGATGGCCGATATTTAAAGAAGTGGTGTATGAACCAAAATTGTGTGAGTGTGTCTGAATTTGGTAGACGGAAACGGAAAGAAGCCTGTTGTGTGTTTGTATGTATATGTATACATACATATGTTTGTGTGTGATTTTGTGTCTGTGTTTGTCCCCAACCACCGCTTGACAGTCGGTGTTGGTCTTCTGCAAAAGAGACCAATAGAATAAATACTAGGCTTTAAAAAATATATCCTAGGGTCGATGTGTTCGACTAGTAAAACCCTGCAAGATGGTGCTCCAGCATGGCCGCAATCAAGTGTCTGAAAGAAGTAAAAGATAAAAGTTAAATGAAAACAAATGAATTTTCGACGCTTCTGATAAAAGGGCAAATATTTTTTTTTACATTTATACATAAAGTTAAAGTATTTAGCGTCTACTTCGGTGGTAAATATGTCAGCGGGCAGTTTAGCTTAATGATAAAGCACCCAGCTGGAGTCTTTGAGCGATATGGGTTCGAATCATATGGCAGCTTGTTGACAAATTTTTCGCCTTGTAAGGGTAATTTACCCAGTATTTCTGCTGTTCTAACAACAGCTCTGCGTTCGAAAAAATGTCGTCTTATTTGTATCGTAAAATAAATATATGTATATATGGTGCAAAAATACTGAAAACGCAAAGACGAGGGGAAAGAACAATAGACAAAGTGTATTAGGTTGATACTCAGGAAAAATAGAAGAAATTTTTAACGTTTCGAGCCTACACTCTTATACAGAAAAAGGATGGCGAGAAAGAAACATGCCTGAGTTAAATGGTCATGGCGTGCTGAAATGAGAGGAAGAAGACATTGGCTTGAAGAGCTGTGTTGGGAAAGGTTGAGAAAGGCCAGGTTGTAGCAGATAAGAAACATAGTGAGGTAATATTTGAGATAGTGGTGCAGGTGGAGAAGGCATGTTGGTGAAATATGGGGCAGAAGGGAAAGAAAGAAATCAGCAACGGTGAACAGTATGATCCAGAATGGTGATAATCAAAGTAGTATGGAGTTCCAGCAGAACTTGAAATTTCAGTCAACTCAAAATTTTTATTGAATTTAATTATACATACATACACACATATATACATACATACATGTGACGTCACATCTCCACCTATCCATACACAATTCAGTTAAACAACTACAATTAGGACAAATTGGATATTTTTTTTACATGGATACTCGGTGATGAAGGTTACTTGGTGTCGAGGCGAGGAAAAATAAGTCGACTAAAGGAAATCTCAGTATTTGACGAGCATTTATTTTATCGGTCCTTGGAAGGAAGGATTGAAAATATAGTTATCGGGATTTGGACTAAGAATATAGAGGATCATTATAGAATATTGGTTTCGAATGTTGGTACACGGCCAACAGTTTTTAAGAAAGATGGTTATTTGACTACATCGACCCCTGTGCTAGAGAGGTGTTTTTATTTTATCGACCAATCCCGAAAGGATAGAAGGAAAAATAGACCTTGTCGGAATTTTAGCTCTGAACGAAATGAGTTTGATGATCTAACGGAAAGCATATTGTCCTATGCTTTGGCCGTTCTGCTAACTCATGGTCTTATAAGATCGAATCCAAAATAATTCTTTGTACTATAGACACAAAGCTTGAAATTTTGCGGGAGGGCCTAGTCAATTACATTAACTCCAGTGCTCTACTGGTGCCTATTTAATCGAGATCGAAAGGAAAAAAGGAAAAGTAGACCTCGGCAACCAAACCTAAATAATGCAAGGGCTTTTCAAACACCCAAATGTTTCTGCCAACCCAGCCCGTCTTACCAAACTCCGTATCGATTAAACCACAACAAATGGCCAAACAAATAAGACAAGCTACACTTTTGAACGAACTTTACAACTAAATCTCCCCAACATGACAGCTATGAGAATCATTTCTCAAACAATATCGTCATCTTACATTATTTAATACCTTAGTAACCTGTCTGTTTTTAATTATATTTTAATTTCATCGCTACAGCATAAATAGTTGAAATGTTAATAGCTGTAATGAATGATCAGTAATTAAGACATGTGTTGACTTGAATATTCTACTACTATGCTTCAACTAACTACCACCACCATCACCATCACCACCACCACTACCACTTCGTTTAAATATATGTTTGTTTTTCACTTTCTCTTTTCAGTGAATAATCGGAATATTGCAGTAAAATACTATCAGACAAGTTGGTAATATTTTATGGTTTTTAGTAGTTTACAGAGATATGCAATTCGCTATTGCTTAAATTTGATAGCTCCACCCAAATGTCATTACTGTAAACATGATGGATGTATGTTTTAATTGAATTAGTATTAACATTTATGGTGGTGCTTTCTACAATTCAATATTTCAAAAAATAGTTAACGAAATCGTTGGTGTTTGTTTTAAAAACATGATTTACGTTATTACTAGTTTTACTCGTCATTTTTACCTTCCCTTTTCTAACTAAGAGAACGTGTTAAAGGGATACAAAGTGTGGTAGACCGGCCTCAACTCGTTTACCTTTAATCTTGTATCCTTTACTTGTTTCATTCACTGGACTGCGGCCATGCTGGGACACCACCTTCAGCAGTTTAGTAAAGCAAATCGAGCCCAGTACTTATTTTGAAAGTCTGCCACTTGTTCTATCGGTCAGTTATGGTGATGTAAAGAAACCAACATCATTTGTCAAGCGGTGGTGTGTATGTAAAGACATACACAGACACACACACAAACGCGCATATGCATGGACACGCAAACGCACGCGTGCACACACACACGCTATACACACGTATGTATGTATATATCTATCACAGTATCGACCAGACTACCAGTTCTTATACACCGCTGGACACAATACGCTTCACACTGTTTTAGTTTTTGAATGGTACCACACCACTGTCTAGGCGGGCAGGCCAACATTCCCTCTGAACGAAATGCAAGTCCGTCGCAGAGTTACCTATTCACAGCTGGGTAGACTGGAGCAATGTGAAATGAAGGGCTTTGCTCAAGAAAACAATGCACAGCCTATCTAGGTGTCGAAACTACGAGCTCGCGATCGTGAATATAACACCCTAACCAATACGGAACACGCCTTCAAAACACACATATACACTTATACGAGGATAGGCTTCCACACAATTTCCGTCTACCAAATTCACTCACAAGACATTAGTCTGCCTGGAGCTGAAGCAGAGAACACGTGTCTAAAATGCCGCGAAGTAGAACTGAACTCGAAATCAAGTAGTTTCAAAGTGAGCTTCTTAGCCGTGACCATCCTGTCTGTTTATGACTATGAAGGATTACATTATCCAATATATCCTTGCCTTATTTAAAATTGTAACGTGTAATTTTCTATATCTCGCCTGTGAAACTTCGCCTTGCAGCACTTACGATGTGTTGGAATCCTTCTGAGGTTGTTTTGTGGAAGGATTCCGATCATCCCCATGTGATTAAAAGTGGAATGACACGTTGCTATAGAATAAAGAACTGTGAGCAATGGAGGGGCAAGCAGTTCACTGCGAGCCGTTGATTGAGAGCATTGAGTATTGTGTAGTGGTAATCGTATTGCGTTGTGTAAACATTTCTTTCCCGGTGTGTCGTTAAATTATTTATCCAACGCCAGGATAGGATATAAAAGGTTGTCCTTGCTTTTCATCATTCCACGATCTACAAAACAAAGTATCAATAATATTGGTGTGTTCAGCTACCAACCCAGGCACCGCTGCTCACTAGGCTATGAAAAGTAAACTGTCAAGGTATAGGTCGCTTTCTGACAGGTTTATGGTCGAGCCTGTGACAGTGGAGGACTCCTCCAGCGTTCTCAGTCCCCATACCATATCCCTGCTCCCCGCTATTGGGGTGGAGATGGTTATCCGTAAGTGCAGGTCCCGCGATTCAATATTTTTTCCTGCCCATTTCCCACGCCATCCTCTGGAGAAATGCCTTTCAATGAGACGGTCTGAATTACCGGATATTATACGTTCCACTCCTTAATGTGAAACTACTCCATATAAATTGCCTTTTCTTAATTATTTTCTCGTGATTTTGATGAACCTTGATACGAAGGTAAACTATAAATACTGAGCGGTTTCTTCACAAAAAAAAAAACAGAGCTTAGTCAAAATATTCTTATCAGAAACCAGACAGACATCCTTTGTTTGCCGGTTTTCCTCGCCTGCTAGCTCAATTACATTGAGATCAATATAATCGAATGTTTCCTCCGTCAAAGAAATCAATACAGACGATCATTCGATCATAGATACCTCTAATCTCTGAAAGGTCAAGCAACTGATCACATTTAACCGCATTTGTGTGCAGATAACATCTTTTGTTGCCGAGCCCTCGGACTTAAATGCTTGTTATTCGGTTACCATGGTGGATAAGCGACCGAGATCATAACATTAACATTTCCTCTGAACAGGACGCTGGTCCGTTCCGGGTTTCAAGACCAGCAATTTTGGAGGGGAGAGGCCAAGTCAACTACACCGATCAAAGTATGTGATTGGTACTTTATTTTATCGACTATTTAGGGAGCAAAGGCAAAGTTGACTTCGGCGGGCTTTGAACTCAGAACGTAAAGAGCGGAAGTAATACTGCTATGCATTTTGTACGACGTGCAAACGATTCATGCAGATAACTAAATGGTATGAAATAGTAAAGGAAGATAAGCTAGTCTCGGGGATTACGCGTTCAAGTTTCTAATTTGATCGTTCGTAATGTCGCTTGGTTATTTATAACACTTACTCGTTGGTACCAACATTTACAAACAGTGAGCGGCGAGCTGGCAGAATCGTTAGCATGCCGGGCGAAATGCTTAGCAGCATTTCATCCGTTTTCTCGTTCTGAGTTCCAATTCCACTGGGGTCGACTTTGCCTTTCATCCTTCCGAGGTCGACAAAATAAGTACCAGTTGAGTACTGAGGTCGATGTAATCAACTTACCCCTCCGCCAAAATTGTTGGCCTTATGTCAAAATTTGAAGCAAATGTTTACGAACAGTGACGAATGTGAAAAAAAGAAAAAATAAAGCGTCTGTAGGTATTATGAACATTGTGTTCTCTCCTGATTGCTTTACAAAAGAAAATCTCTTCCATACAGAGATTAAGCCATACATATTCTGTAGAATAAGCAAGTAAATTATAAGCAGTTATTAGAATCGAGGCACTCCGTTGGTTACGACGACGAGGGTTCCAGTTGATCCGATCAACGGAACAGCCTTCTCAGGAAATTAACGTGCAAGTGACTGAGCACTCTACAGACTCTTAGTTTCGGGGAGATCCAGCGTGACACAGAGTATGACAAGGCTGGCCCTTTGAAATACAGTTACAACAGAAACAGGAAAAAAAGTGAGAGAAAGCTGTGCTGAAAGAATACGGAAGAGTTCACCACCATCCCCTGCCATTTCTTCGTGGAGCTTTAGGTGTTTTCGCTCAATAAACACTCACAACGCCCGGTCTGGGAATCAAAACCTCAATCCTATGATCGAATAAGATATTTTATAAAATGGAGGAATACAATAAACACATTGCAACGAATATGCGAATATGATATAAATGTAGAATATAATATTGCTTTCAAATTTTGGGCCAAGGCCAGCAATTTCAAGTGAGGGGTAAGTCGAGTACATTGACCCCAGTACTCAAGTGGTACTTATTTTATCGACATCGAACGGATGAAAGGCAAAATCGACCTCGGCGGAATTCGAACTTAAAACGTAAAGACGGACGAAATGCTGCAAAGGATTTCTTCCAGCTCGCTACCTTACTGTAATAATAATAAAAATGCACCCTTTTAAAGCTTAGCAAGGCTCATGAGCCCGGTTTCCCGGTTTCAATGGCGTATGTCTTCCCCAGCTGGACGGGACGCCAGTCCATCGCAGCGTTACTCATTTTTGCCAGCTTAGTGGACTGGAGCAACGTGAGATGGAGTGTTTTGCTCAAGAACACAACGCGTCGCCCGGTCCAGGAATCGAAACCACATTCTTACGATCATGATGCTGACACCCTAACCACAAAGCCACGCGCTTCCACACCTTAGTGTAATACCTAACATTAATACACATTGATAGAATATGTGCAACCAGTAATTAATAAACAAATATGAACATTTATTAACGACGTTCCATCCGTGACAATCCAATATTTTTATATGTGTACGATTACGTTGATTAATGTGTCCTTATAAAAGAAACTGATCTGAGAGTCTGAATGACAAGAATTTGGCTACTGTTTCTATTAAATCGATTGGAAACACAGACGCTCCTGCCTCAGTTCATTAGGCATATTTTATATGGGAAGAGTGGTTAACCGGCCGTGAATTATGTCAGGATAATCTCCCTTTTGTGAGGGAAACAAATTCGTATAAGTAATTTTTCAACAACGGTTTTTCTGCTGATATTGACTGGCAGATGATCAGTCAGGTCATTGGCCGCATCAATCTTGCTGGCCTGAGAGAGTCTTGAAAGAACAGCTTTTGGCACCGACCTTCTTCCTCACTTAAATATTTATATACACAACACAGCAAACTCTCTCTTCTTTATTTTGCTTCAAACACACACACACACACACACACACACACACACACACACACACACACACACACACACACACACACACACACACACACACACACACACACACACACACACACACACACACACGCAGACACAGAGATACACATGCACACACGCACGTATCTTTATGTTTTTAAGTTTACTTGCTTTAGTTACTGAACAGCGCCCGTGCTGGAGCACTGCCTTGGGGAAGTTTAGTTGAAAAAATCGACCTTAGTATCGATTTTCAAGTCTGGTACTTATTCCATCGGTCTCTTTTGACTGAACTGCTACATTACTGGAGTGGTAAGAAAAGCCATGGCCAGTTGTCAAGTGATGGTGGGAAGAACTACAGACACGAACATACATAATACACACACACTCAAACACACACGTATATATTGTGGGCTTCTTCACAGTTTCCGTCTAAGAAACTCAGAGAACATTGATAGATCTGGATTACAATGAAAGACACTTGCCCAAAGTACCGCACAGCAGGACTGAAACCGGAACCATGCTCTCTCTCTGTACACACCCACACATACACACACATATAGATATAATTGTATGCATTCACGCATACACACACACACGCATATATATATACACATACACAAACACACACATACATATATACGTATGATATATATATATATATATATATATATATATATATATACACATGTACATACACAGACACACTCTCTCTCTTTCTTACATACATGCATGTACATATGTATATATGTGTATATATATGTGTGTGTATAAATATATATATATATATATATGGGAGAATATACAAAAAATAACAACAGACGAGGACAGGTGGTGTAAATAACAAAAGTATATATTAGTATGACGCTCGGGAATACGGAAAGTCTTTGACGTTTCGAGCTACGCTCTTCAACAGAAAGAATACGGAGACAAGGAGAAAAACACGGAGAAAAAAAATTGAATAGTGTTCAGTCAACGGTCAATCATAATAATGGCCGATCATAACAATGACTGACCGGAAGTTAGAAATTCTTATTTCAGGAGAGATAAG
>NC_068992.1:22238138-22238569 GCF_001194135.2 Octopus bimaculoides
CACACATACACACACACACACACACACACAAACACACACACACACACATGATTGATATCGCGAGAATGAATGACTGTAGGGTGTCCAGCAATCACGATGTTCGAGTGAGTTAGATATTTTGCAAGCGGAAGAAATGACAACAGATATCAAATATGCTATGTATTTTCTTTGGAACACAGACTATTAAATTGTATATCTGGGAGATTTCTGAGACAGTATAGTAATTATAGTTAATTAGGAAACGTAATTATCATTTGATTGAATTGCTAGAGCGGATAACATTTAGCCAGACGCTGCAATGCGCTACTTCCTCTCAGGAAACTACCAGAGCTGGAGAGACAGTGATATAGATGGCCACACACACGTACAAACTCACAAACATACCCGCATACATAGACACACATTATATATATATATATATATATATATAT
>NC_068992.1:22238579-22240928 GCF_001194135.2 Octopus bimaculoides
ATATATATATATATATATATATATATATATATATATATATATATATATATATATATATATATATATATACGTATATGATGCATATATAAATATGTATATATAAATATTAAGATATATATGCATGTACATAATAAATATGTTTATATATATAAACATAATTATTATATAAGCATTACCCATAAGTGTATACATATCTCTCTCTACATGTCTACATACTCATACATATGTGATAATTTATGTATACATAAATACACGCATGTATATTTACATACATATAAATTTTTTGCTTTTTTTATCGAGGGATCATACAGTCAGATTGATTGTCTGGGCCAGCCTGACCACCTCACTCCATCCCACCCGATATTCCATTAGTGTTGTTAAGTCTTCAAATTGGAATCCAACAACTGCAAGCTGTTGTATATACGTCTTCCGTGCTTTTCCAGCCACTGTGGTACTATGATTTGGTGTCCACAGCATCTCATTACTCACAAGTTCTTTACTTTTCCAACAATGGCCAGCATACCTCAATCTCCGCTCTTGGATGGTTGATGAGAAAATTGGTACATTCACATATAACCATTGTTTTGTTGGGTGTTCCCTCTAAGAGATGTTGAGCACTGCACATAACATTCTGGTGTAGGCACCGTCCAGCATGTATACACACACACACACACACACACACACACACACACACACATACACACACACATACATATGTATATGTATACACACACACACATATATATATATATGTATGTATACGTATACATCTGCATATATGAGTACAAGACGTCACTAACTGTGCAAACAACATGAAATACGTAAACAATGAGAGAAAGAAATGGAAAACAGGGCAAGTAAACACAGAGAAAGGACCCTTCATCAGTTGTCGGCTGTCTATCTACTCCTCATTTCGAGCATTCAATGACAATATGAATCTTCAAAGGCAGTTGGTTCCATAAATTCTAAAATAAAATTTAGGATTTATGGAGGAATAAAGTTGGGAACAAAACAAAGACAGTAGTTGACCCATATATGCATATATATAATTTATTATTATTATTATTGAGTGAGAGAGCAGTGCATGCCATCAAAGTGACAGTGGGGTAAAATATACGAAGCTCAATATACCCATCATGATTACCCGTCTGATAAGGGTACACCAGGCACATTAATCACAACCATATGTGGGCGACATGGTGATCTTATATCAAGATAAACAGCACATGACCTCGCAAATGGGGCCCAGTTAAAGTTTTCTTCAGGTCGAGTAGCCCATCCCGCTCAAAAGGTCCCTGAATAAGGTTTGTTTAAGGATGTTCAGCAAAACACCCATGTTTCCAAAGGTGAATTATTCAAACCCAAAAGAATTCCTCTCAACACATGGCTATGATCCTCCCCCACTACCTCTACTCATGATCAGAGATGCACATATCGTCAGCCAGCAAGGGACATGCTCAACTGGTTAAGGTCAAACAACTGACAAGCAAATCTGTGGTATTGAGCAGAATATTTGCTATAGCCCATCTTTTATACCAAGACAAAACAATGTACAAGATAACACTTCCAATCAATTAAGATCAGAAGCCATGAGAGCCACTGCCTGGTACTGCATCAGGGCATATTATTATTATTATTATTATTATTATTATTATTATTATTATTATTATTATTATTGTATATATTTATATATATATATGATTTTTGGGGTGACCTGTAATATAGCGGTTCGCCAAAATGCCTGATATAAGTGCCAGGTTTAAGAAGACAAATAAATACTGAGGTTGATTCGATCGACTAAAATTTGTCAAGGGAGTGTCCCAGCAAAGCCACAGTCTAATGATTGAAATATATTAAAATATGTCTTCAGGAAGAATTAGAGAGGTAGGATTAAAACTCAGAACATAAAAATGCAGGCAAATTTGGTCCAGTGTTCTAAAAATTTTGCCAACTATAGTTATTGAAAAGTAAAAATTCCGACTCGTCTGTATTTAACAACTGAAATCGAAATTGAATAATAAAAACACACGGCATTCATTTCCATTTCTTGAGCCCATCTTTCATCTGAAGTAATCTTCAGTGTGGGAGTTATTTAAACATGAGAATCAAGTATGAATGTTTGAAAACGACTGACAGTAGAACTGAGAAAACGTAAATATTTTATTTTTAATAAAGTAATAAAAAAATGGCGCAGAAACAGTAGTTGAGAGATGATGGAGTTATGAGGAATCGTTCAATAAAGAATGCTGAATAGTTGCGTGTATATTCAGTTGAAATTCCTGTATTATCAAATCATGGAAGTCTGTAGGTGTATGT
The DNA here is from genome assembly GCF_001194135.2 of Octopus bimaculoides. Taxonomy (NCBI): domain Eukaryota; kingdom Metazoa; phylum Mollusca; class Cephalopoda; order Octopoda; family Octopodidae; genus Octopus; species Octopus bimaculoides. The sequence continues at coordinate 22,240,896 of NC_068992.1, forward strand.
ATGTATGTATGTATGTATGTATGTATATACATA
>NC_068992.1:22240939-22241349 GCF_001194135.2 Octopus bimaculoides
CTAGCAGCGCGTGTGTAGTTACATTGCTGAAGTGGATATGCATACATACATGCATGCATACATACAAATATATATATATACATACACATACACACATGCGCGCGCGCGTGCACACATACATACATATACGTATATTTACGCACAACCATATGTGCGCGACATGGTGATCTCATATCAAGATAAACAGAACATGACCTCGCAGGTGGGACCCAGTTAAAATTTTCTTCAGGTCGAGTAGCCCATCCCGCTCAAAAGGTTCCTGAATAAGGTTTGTTTAAGGATGTTGAGCAAAACGGCCATGTTTCCAAAGGTGACTTATTCAAACCCCAAAGAATTCCTCTCAACACATGACTATGATGCTCCCCCACTACTTCTGCTCATGATCAGAGATGTACATATCGTCAGCCACC
>NC_068992.1:22241359-22241978 GCF_001194135.2 Octopus bimaculoides
TGACTATGATGCTCCCCCACTACTTCTGCTCATGATCAGAGATGTACATATCGTCAGCCACCAAGCCTCATCACGCACTGAAAATAGACGCGAAATGATGCCAGAACCGCCTTAAAAACTATAAAAAGAGGTTGTAGGCGAGCAGTTTTAGCGACAGTCACTACATATTCTTTATTTTCTCTCCTTGTTTCTTTCTGTGTTCATTTCTGTGGAAGAGCGTAGGCTCGAAACGTTAAAGACCTTTTCACTCCCCGAGCGTTAAACTAATACATCTGTTTGTTGTCCACACCACCTGTCTTCGTCTTTTCCTTTTTTGTGAATTCTCCCCCCCCTCTCTCTCTCTCTCTCTCTCTCTCTCTATATATATATATATATTGGGTTGTCAGAAAAGTTCGTGCCGATATTTAAAGGAAAGAAAAAGGTGGATAAATACTTGCCATTACATTTTTAATCTACCAAATATGAACCATTTTGCTGCACAATGCGTCTCCATCTTTCCTTTAACTTCAAAATATCCTTTTCCCAGAATTGAGGTGGTTTCATGGCAAATAAGTCGAAAGGTAAGCTACTATATATCGACACGAACTTTCCGGACAACCCAATATATGTATATATATAT
>NC_068992.1:22242242-22243609 GCF_001194135.2 Octopus bimaculoides
TATATATATGTATATATATGTATAAAAGCGCAGAGTGGAATGCACCGCTTTATATTAATTTTATTGATTTCGAAAAAGCATTCGATAGTGTAGATAGGGAAGGCTTATGGAGAATTATGCAGCACTACGGCATACCAGACAAGTTTACATCTATAATAAGAGCAACTTACCAAGGGATTTCATGCCGAGTCTTGCATGGAAACGGAGCTACGGATAAATTCGATGTAAAAATAGGAGTTCGACAGGGCTGTATACTTTATCTCTTTTTATTTCTACTAGTCATAGATTGGATTATGAAGGAAACGACGATTGAAAGCCAAACAGGCATTGAATGGATGGATGCAGAAGCTCTAGAAGATCTCGACTTTGCAGATGATATAGCGCTACTTTCACAAACACAGCCAAATGCAAAATAAAACGTCAAAGTTAGAAGCAATAGCTGCCAAGATAGGATTGAAAGTCAACCGCAACAAATCAACAATTATGCGCGTTAATGAAGAAAAGAACGAGCGTATTAACCTAGAAACCGGTGAACTAGAGGATGTAGCCGAGATTATGTATTTAGGTAGTAATATAACGTTCTCAGGCGGCAACGACGAAGATATTAAGACGAGAATAAGTAAGGCAAGGGCCGCTTTCCACCTGTTAAAAAAAGTATGGAGCGCAAGTGTAATTTCAATAAAGAACAAAATAAGAATTTTTAACACTAACGTAAAAGCGGTGTTATTGTATGGGGCTGAGACATGGTGAACAACAGTTAAATCAAATAAGCAAATACAATCATTCATCAACAGGTGCTTGCGTAGTATACTTAAAATTAGATGGCCCAAACAGATGAGCAAGATGGAGCTATGGCAAAGAACGAATCAAGTTTCGATTAGGGTGCAAATATTTAGGAAAAAGTGGAAGTAGATTGGTAGCACAATTAGAAGGGACACACCAAATGTAGCGAAAAATGTTTTACAGTGGAATCCAGATGGATATAGAAAGAGGGGTAGGCCTAAGAACTCGTGGCGTAGATCAACATATGGCAGAGTATAAGAACAGAAGCGAAAAATTATGCGACATGGAATTCAATTATAAGTGGTCTATACTCCGCGCTGGAGGGTTAAAGGCAAGAAAGAAAGACAAAAAGTCAGTTCAGGATTGTTGCATTTGTGGCACGCAGTACTAATGATAACCAACAAGCAAGAAGTATATTCAGTAGAAAATTTTTCTTCTCCGAGCTGACGAGAGTCGTAACATCTGGCTGTGTTGCAAAAGACAATAACGTCACGTATATACACATTAAATATACACACACTACATGCGTATATATACATATATCTATACTTACATAGGCATATATATATATATATATATATATA
>NC_068992.1:22244737-22245688 GCF_001194135.2 Octopus bimaculoides
GACACAATGTTTATGTATATATATATATATATATATAGGCACATATATGTATATACATGTGTCCGTGTGCAAGTGTTGAAGTATATACGGCACACATGGTATGCATTCACACACACACACACACACACACACACACATACACACACACACACACACAAATACACACACTCACAAACACACACACACACACACACACACACAGAGCATAAACGCACATCTTCATATTCTGTTCATGGAACTTACTATGTTGGCTAATATTCAGCAAGAAAATAGCAAAAAAAAGTAAATACAAACAGCAAAGCAAATAAGAAATACAACCAACAAACAGACGACAAAAAAAACACAGCAACAACAAAAACAGCAAAAAACAAACAAACAAACAAACAAGCAAAAAATGAAACCCAGAAGAAAGAACTCAGTAAAATTAATGTCTACTCAAATACTCTATGGCTTCTTCGCTAGTAAGATTTGTAATAGCGATATTAAAGCCAGCAGATTTATCAGACATAACACTTGTAAGGTCTGAGAATCCAGAGACAAAATATAGAGGAAATTCACTCACAGTATTTTTCCCGATAAAAAGACACACACACACACACACACACACACACATACTACGCACACGCACACACACACATACTACGCACACGCACACAAAACAAACAAACAAAAAGAAGCAACGAAACTAAAAACTGAAAAAATATAAAGTTAAGGAAGTAATAAAAGAACATGAAATAAAAAGAGGAAAAAACATGCGAAATAAACCAAACGAAGAAAATTTTTTTAGTTTGTTGGAAATCATAAGATTATTTCTGTTTTTGTCTATATGAATGTGTATAAAGATTTGTTTCTGTATGTTCGCATGGAAAAATATTTACAAACGCCTACATATATACATACATATATATACATAAAATTATATATACATATATGTCCATATATATATATATA
>NC_068992.1:22246514-22249035 GCF_001194135.2 Octopus bimaculoides
AAAAAAAAAAAAAAAAAAAAAAAAAAAAGACATTTTCAATTTGTTTTGCAAAATCTTTTTATCTGAAATCCTGTATCGATACAATATTGTTATATTTCGGAAAAGTTATAAGTAAAATAAAACCCGAATACACACTCAACGGTTATTGTTTGTCTATATTTTTCCTACTTTTCAAAGCAGTTATACTTTGTCTATAGTCTCCCAAATATTTTCCCTTATATCAAACTGTATTCTTTTCAGTGGATACAAATTTTCAAATACCTTTTTTTTAAAAACTGATTTTATCGTTACCATATCCCTATAGTAAATGTAGAAGCTGATGGCATTAATGTTTAGCAGTTTATTTTCGCTTCCTTTTGTTGTCGCCAACATAAGAACACGTACCTGTGTATGTTGTATGTGTGTAATGGTTGACCTTAGCTGTTTTAGATCTTATTACATCCTTACTCTTGTATTAAAGTTATAGTGGGTTATGGTTAATGGAGGTGTTGTTTCACTACTCGTTCGTTATGTTAATTCTCACTAGTCGTTCATTATGTTAAGTCTGTGTGCAGGATTTACTTTCTTTATTTGTACAGCTTCTATAATCTGTTTTAATGTTAAGTCATTTAGATGTCTGGGAAAAATTTATTCTTCAACATTTTTTTCGAGCTATTGTATTTCTATATAACACGTTGTTAGATTACAGATGTTTGTTTCTTTTCTTTATATTCTTACTCGTGGCCTGCAATCGTTTCACTCAAACTTCGAGCTGTTTCTCCTGTATCGTATTCCTACGTTGCGTATCTAAATATCTCTTAGGGTACACAGCGTTACTAATATTGAAGTTCATTTTATTGTCGGTTGTGCAACCGAAACAAACCTATATTCAGACAAATAGACAAAAAGAGATTTTACACTCCCAAGCGTTTGGTGTGTATGTAGATGGACGGTCCTTTATTACACATCTTTTCAGTAGAGTCTATAAATCTACAATAGTTACATGTTTAGCATTTCTTCCCACGCATTACGTTTTGAGTTCAAATCCCGAGTATGTCGACTTTGTCTTTCGTCGCTTCACGTTCGATAAAATTGAAGTACCAGTCATGTACTGCGTTCGACGTACTCGACTTGCTCTCTCCTCTCAAAATTACTGGTCATATATCTATAAATTCGAAACAATGTTTGATAATAGTAAAATGTTTCAATAACGTAGTGACCTCAACTAATATTAGAAATACGCGGAATTTTACTTCAACCATTACTTCCTTCAAAACTTATTATGAACACCCGAGACTATAAGAAATACTTTTAAAAGTTCAGTGAAAAAATAGGAAAAAAAATCTCCTGTAATGTGTTGCTGAGTTTAGTCACCAGGGAAATTTAATGTTAGAAACATCTAAATATTTGTTTCAAATTTTGACACAAGACAAGCAATTTCAATGAAAGAAAAAGAGAGAGAAATGGCGGGGTAAGTCAATTACATCAACCTCAGTATTTCACTGGAATTTTATTTTATCGACTTGGAAAAGATGAAAAGTAAACTTGACTTCGGCAGGATTTGAGCTCAAAACATAAAGAATCAGAAGAAATTCCGCTTGGCATTTTGTCTAATGCCTCTGACGATTCCTCTAGCGCGCTGCCACCGAAATATCTAAATATTTGGAGACGTGCTAAGGTCTTGAATAAATGGACTAACAGTTTAGAGATGATTGGCGTAAGAGAAAAGCTGGTTATATGAGACTTTGGAAACAAAGGATGTAAAAGTCTTCGAAGAATAACGAAGCTGTTTAAGGGACGAATCAAATAGGGACCTTGGACGTAGTCACTTCATATGCTAAAAATAACAGTCAAATCTTAATTGAATTGTCTAATGCACTGTCTTTAAAGAAAAGGCTCTTTAGATAAAGTGTTTCTAAATACCTTGTGTCTGAAAAAAAAAAAGACAGCTATATCAGGGCTGGCCAGGAGTTAAGCAACAACAACAACAACAACAACAACAACAACAACATTATTAGCAACAACTACAACCATAAAATTGACACTATTAATAACAACAGCAACAAAAATATCACCAGCAGCAACAATCAGAAACATAAAGTCTAGACAATTATATCATGGTAGACAATTCACAAATTAGATTATTGCCAGCTGAATGGAAATTCTATTAGATATATAAATTAATAAACGATGTAATGATAGGCAATCGTTTAACTTCTATAGCAACCTTATTAGAAGGAAAAGAATGAGTAGTAACATACGATGTTCGGAGAAATAGAAACATACATTATTTAGATGCTTTTAATCGGTAATATCCCCGAAAAATAGAAAATATAAAGCGACTGTACATCTAGAAGCAGACAGGGCAGTGAAAGAACTGGGGAAGATGGGGAGAACCTCTTTTCTTTTTATAAAGACATTGATGACTTCGACTGTTGCTACTCAACCAGGATGGTTGAGATGTATGCCAGTCTGAATATAATATGAATGTCAATGTTTGTAGAAAAAGAGTGAACGAAGAAAAAAAAAAAAAAAAAACCTA
>NC_068992.1:22249045-22249935 GCF_001194135.2 Octopus bimaculoides
CCTCATCTCGACACATGCAATTGAGTAAATGTCACGAAAAGCATTCAAGGAACTGATGGAGGCAGTGATCAACCTGGTGGTATTTTAAGCCCCCCATACCTGTAAAAAAAAAAACAAAAAAAAACAAAGGAGAAACTCCTTGTTTCATGAGGAGCAGAAATTAAGACACCGGAACTACTTCACTGTTGTCTGTCTACTATTTACTTAATGGAGACGCGTGGCTTGGTGGATAGAGTATTGGATTCATGATCGTAAGTTTGTGGTTTCGATTCCTGGACCGGGAGACGCATCGTGTTCTTAACCAAAGCACTTCATTTTCCGTTGCCCCAGGCCTCTCAGATAACGAAAATGAGTAATCCTGTGACGGACCGGCGTTCCGTGCAGGTGCGGAATATATACGCCATGAAACCGGGTAGCCGGCCCTGATGAGTCAGCATGACTCGAGAAGATAACTTTACTTACTTTTCATTTCACATTTCGACAGCGTAAATTTGGTTCTCTTTATTAGGGCTCAATCTAATAAGTACCAGTTATATACTGGACCCAGTTTTTGTATCTAGCCCAAACGTATCGGCTCTGTACCATTATAGAAGTTATAGGAACAGCGGTTTGGAATATTTTGCGTATAAAAGGCGGCGAGCTGGCAGAAACGTTACCACGCCGGGCGAAATGCTTAGCGGTATTTCGTCTGCCGCTACGTTCTGAGTTCAAATTCCGCCGAGGTCGACTTTGCCTTTCATCTTTTCGGGGTCGATTAAATAAGTACCAGTTACGCACTGGGGTCGATATAATCGGCCTAATCCGTTTGTCTGTCCTTGTTTGTCCCCTCTGTGTGTAGCCCCTTGTGGGCAGTAAAGAAATAAGAAACGTTAGCATTCCGGGCGAAATGC
>NC_068992.1:22249945-22250859 GCF_001194135.2 Octopus bimaculoides
AAATTAAGTAGCAGTTGCGTACTAGGGTCGATCTATTCGATTGCCCCACCACCTTCCCCAACATTTCGAGCCTTGTGCCTAGAGTAGAAAAGATTATTTTATGTATTTCAGAAGGCGGCGTGCTGGCAAAAACGTTAGTACGCCGGACAAACAGCTTAGCGGTATTTCACTCGTCGCTATATTCTGAGTTCAAATTCCGCCGAGGTCGACTTTTTCTTTCGTTCTTTCGGGGTCAATAGATTATGTACCAGTGAAACCGCAGCAAAATTTCAGGCCTTATGTCTTTAGTAGAAACGATTATTTTATGTATTTCAGTTATTGGACTGCGGTCATGCTGGGGCACCGAATTAAAGTTTTTTCGTTAGTCCATCATATTGATCGCTATAAGCAGTAATACCGAACTCGAAACATCATGGTTCTGAAGAGAACTGTGTAACCACAAAGCCATGCAATGAGATCATTCCCGTCAAATATATACCACATTAGGAATAGGCATGTCTTTGGGGAGGGGGCCAGTCGATTACATCCACTCCAGTAGGCAACTCATACTCAATTTATCGACCCTGAATGGATGAAAGGCAAAGTCGGAATTTGAAGTCAGAACGTAAAGACAGATGAATTGCCGCTAAGCATTTCGCCCGGTGTGCTAACGTTTCTGCCAGCTTGCTTTGTAAACACGTGGTTTCGGGATCAATCCCACTGTGCAACACCTTGAGCAAGTGTCTTCTACTATAGCCCAGGCCCACCCAATGCACCGTGAGTCATTTTTGTCAACGAAAACCGTGAGGAACTCATCGAAAATACAATACACACACATATACATACATATACATACATACATACATACATATATATATATATATATACATGCATACCTATATCTATGTGTGTGTGTCTTTGTGCCAGTGTTTATA
>NC_068992.1:22250869-22253074 GCF_001194135.2 Octopus bimaculoides
TATATATATATATATATACATATATATATATATATATACATGCATACCTATATCTATGTGTGTGTGTCTTTGTGCCAGTGTTTATATTCCCTACAGTTCGACAAGCGCAGTTGGTTTGTTTATATCCCCGCAACCTACTTGTTCAGCAAAAGAGACCGATTGAATAAGTATCAGGCTTTAAAAATAAAGACAGGGGTCGATCTATTTGACTAAAACCCCCCAAAGCAATGCTCCAGCATGGCTGCAGTACAGTGACTGAAACAAGTAAAAGATAAAAGATTATTACAAAGTATACGAAGGGGGGCTGCAAATTTCATGGTTTTAGGAAAAAGAAAATGCAGGAGGATCAGTTAATTATGGTTTTATTCAACATATTCTCCTCTTAGATTCACACACTTATTGCAGTAGTCCTTCAGTTTTTCTAAGACCTGTAAAAGAACTAGGAAAGTCGGACCTCCAGCCAGGACTTTCACAATACCCTTGATGCCAGGAACTTTTCAGCACCCCCTCGTACGTTTTGCTTTTCTTCATTTCTGCTTACCACATCCTCTCGAAATACTTATATTTATTCTTCAATCTATTTATTTTCTACTCAATGATACAGAATACAATTAATCAATGGCTGTTGATATTCCTATTAGGGAAGGAAGTTTTTATTCTTCTTATAATAGAGGTGGAAAAGGTGGAAAGTTGGTAGAATCGTTCCCTCGTCGAATAAAAAGCTTAGGATTCTAAGTTCAAATTCGGCCGAAGCTGACTTTGCCTTTCATCCTTTCGGGGTCGATAAAATAAAAAACCAGTTGAGCACAGGGATCAATGTAATCGACTAACATTCTCCCAATAAGATCGCTGTCCTTGTGGAAAAAATTGAAACCCTTATATCAAAGGGAAACTTTAAAAACGGAAAAGAGGAAACAAAGTTGTTTAACACAACTAAGCTCTGATATTTGTTTAGCTAAGAAATCTTTTAAATGGTAGCATTGTTAGATTGCTGGATGTCTTACTCTCACTCTATTCGTGTGGAGGCGCAATGGCCCAGTGGTTAGGGCAGCGGACTCGCGGTCATAGGATCGCGGTTTCGATTCCCAGACCGGGCGTTGTGAGTTTTTATTGAGCGAAAAGACCTAAAGCTCCACGAGGCTCCGGCAGGGGATGGTGGCGAACCCTACTGTACTCTTTCACCACAACTTTCTCTCACTTTTACTTCCTGTTTCTGTTGTGCCTGTAATTCAAAGGGCCAACCTTGTCACACACTGTGTCACGCTGAATATCTTCGAGAACTACGTTAATGGTACACGTGTCTGTGGAGTGCTCAGGTACTTGCACGTTAATTTCACGAGCAGGCTGTTCCGTCGATCGGATCAACTGGAACGCTCGACGTCGTAAGCGACGGAGTGCCAACAACAACAACTCTATTCGTGTTGTCTTTGTGAGTTGAAATACTAGTCTTTCTCTTTTATCCTTAGGGACCATTGAATAAAGAACCAGTCCTCTACCGGAATAAATTTTTCTCCCCTTTTTGTGTTTACTTTTATTGAAGAAATTAGCTGTGATTAGACAGGAGATGAGATCGGTTACGCTAGTCGTTTATAAAAGCAGGTTTCTTTCTGATAACTAAATTGAGCGTATAACATCACATTTATGTATGTAGACTTAATGAATTTCAGGGTCCGGTCATAAGTGCAACAATGAAATTTCTTTAGGGGAATGCAAACTCAGATCCAAAATCTTTTTACAAACAAGTTTTTTTTTCAATCTTAATATCAAAACAAACAGGTTTGATAATAATTATTATCATATTATTATCATAGGCATAAGGAGTGGCTGTGTGGTAAGTAGCTTTCTTACGAACCACATGGTTCCAGGTTCAGTCCCACTCCGTAGCACCTTGGGCAAGTGCCTTCTACTTTAGCCTTGTGAGTGGATTTGGTAGACAGAAGCTGAAAGAAGTCGTATATATATATATATATGTATGTTTGTGTGTCTGTGTTTGTTCCCCCACCATCGTTTGACAACCGATGCTGGTGTGTTTACGCCCCCGTAACTTAGCAGTTCGGAAAAAGTGACCGATAGAATAAGTACTAGGCTTACAAAGAATAAATCCTGGCGTCGATTTGCTCGAATAAAGGCGGTGCTCCAGCATGGCCACAGTCAAATGACTGAAACAAGTAAAAGAGTTTTAAAAAAAGTGTATATTTGTATATC
>NC_068992.1:22253780-22256247 GCF_001194135.2 Octopus bimaculoides
ATTAAGTACCAGTTACGCACTGGGGGCAATGTAATCGACTTAATCCGTTTATCTGTCCTTGTTTGTCCCCTCTATGTTTAGCTCCTTGTGGGCAATACAGAAATAAGAAACGTTAGCACGCCGGGCAAAATGCTCAGCGGTATTTCTGAGTTCAAATTCCACCGAGGTCGACTTTGCGTTTTCTCCTTTCGGGGTCGATAAATTAAGTACCAGTTGTGTATTGGGGAGCGAACTAATCGACTGGCCCTCCCTCTCCAAAAATTTCGGGCCTTGTACCCAGAGTAGAAAAGAGTTGTTAGCACAACCAACACCATTTTGCTCTGGAGTGGAAGAAATGGATGAAATGTTTTGAGCGAGATCTTAGAAGTGGTATGTTCTTGTTGTTTACACTGCTGCTATTCCTAATGCTTATCCTTAGTTTAGTTCTGAACAGACTTTGGAATCAAAGACTTGCAATACCGACAACACTTAGAACAACATTATTAGAACACCGTTAGAATAGCATTAATGTGTGTGACCGTTTATTATTTTTTTTTAAAGACGGTAGGCCGAGATTTGTGAAATATTTGGCAACAGCCTCAGATCGAGTTGCCACATAGAAAACTTCGTTGGCTCGGGTGATAGAGAGAAGGGTTGGCGAAAGGAGAAGATATGCAGGGTTAGGTAGAGAAGATATGCAAGGAGGTAGATTGGAAGAATAGTAGCGAAAGGGACTGGTTTACAGAATGTTGAAACACACACACACACACAAACACACTTTTCTTTCCGTCTACACCGGCTACTTTAGTTTCCGTCTACCAAATTGACTCACAAGGCTTTTGTCGGCCTGGGGCTATAGTAGAAAACACTTGGCCACGATGTTATGCTGTGGGACTCAACCCCAAACCATTTGGTATGGAAGTGAACGTCTTATACACTACCATATGTATACATATAAAACGAAACCATCCCAAAATGTCTCTTATATTTTTGTAGTTTTCGCTGTTTAATCTACAAAAACGAAAATAGTTTTCTCTACTTTCATATATTTGTCGGTTTATTTTGGTGTAAGCAACTGTGTTTCTGACATTCGTGTCTGTGATTTAAAAAACCGTGAGTAAAGAGGGAAAGAGAGAGAGAGAGAGAGAGAGGGAGAAAGAGAGAGAAAATGTTCGCATTTTAAGGTGTGAATATTATCTTGACCTTTTAATAATGAACTGTCAAAGTTTCTATTTTAGCGCCACTGATTCTACTAAAATAAACAGTGGACATTGTTGACCTAGAAGTAAGCTTTTAATCTAAAAAGAAAAAAAAAATTAAAAACTGCTCTTTGACAAACAGAGAACTCAATCTAAAATGGAAAAAATTACCATACAACTTGACATAGTCCAGATGAGAAGCTCTTCTATTCAAGTTATTTGTTTAAGAATGTAAATATAATAGATTAGACCATCCTTAAATATATTTTTTATTTAGCACAAGATTGCAAATATGGATATGAATAGCGGACGTCATATGTCAGACGAGAGGAGAAAGTTCGACATCTGTCACATCAGATGCGTTCGTAAAATGTTGGGCATCTCATGGGAAAATATGGTAACCAACCCCGATGCCCTTTGAAGAACAAGATTTGAGACAGCATCTTCAAACTTTAGTGAGTATCGCGTAGATAGCTTGGTTATGTACGCTGCATGAACAGAAGTCCGCATCCCAAAAGATGTTTTAGTACAGTCGGCTTCGGGAAAGTCGTCACTACATGAGATATAGTGGTGTGAGATGCACACACAAACATGTACAGTCACACACTCACACACACATATACAGATATACACGTACACACACATACTCACATAGATATATAAGCACACGTACACAAACATATCTTGCTAGAATTGTTACGGTGTCGGATAGATTGCTTTACGTTAATCGTCCGGAAACTCTGCGAGCCGAGTTTGAATCCGTCATGTATTTATTTCTGATTTTCGTTCATCCATGGTCGATAATGTACCAACCCAGTTTTAGAGTCTCCTCTTCTCTTCTCTAACTCCTTCTGTCTGTCTGTCTTGCATATTTTGACATGATATCGGCCGTAGTCAGACCTGGAGAGGGATATGCACCGCCAGGTTTAAAATTACATATATCATATGTAACAACGGTTCCCGCTAAGATTCCACCTGGGAATTGAGGGCCCAAAGCACACACACACACACACACACACACGCATTAGTGGTGCTCTCTTTGTGACTGCAAATCATGCAATGCATACTTAAAATATCTAAATTAATTAGATGCAAATAAAATTTTAATATATCACTCTTACACACACGCTTTATATATTCTTCTGTAACTATATGGATATGATTTTTTAAAATTGCATGAACTGAAGTTTTTTGCCTCAGGAGACGCCACAATATATATATATGTATATGTGTGTGTGTGTGTGTGTGTGTGTGTGTGTGTGGGTGGGTGTGCGCGCGCGCGTGCGTCC
>NC_068992.1:22256751-22257565 GCF_001194135.2 Octopus bimaculoides
AAAACGGTTGTTTATAGACTTTATCCAAACTTACAATAACATCCAGTGCTAAATTCTAATTTCAAATATACCCTCAAGCTACGTCTTTTAGAAGTTCCACAGTTCCTTTCAGCAGTCACCCTTTATATTCTTACTGCTACATACAAATACCATTCCGTTCAAATTTTCAGATGACAAGGATACCCGTGGTTATATCGATACATTGTACCAATTCAAACACTAAATTTTTTTGTTTTTTCCCTCTTTGATGATGTCACCATTTCGGTACCTATGTTAAACTTCTATTTAGCGCAAGAAACCTATCCGTCACACACACGTTCCATTTTAGAGCAAATCCTAACCCTGTTATTCGTCCAGCCATCGCATGTCTCATGGTTGGATGCCACGCACTTTGACCAGTTCCGTCCACCGTTTGATAGCTTCGAATGATACCGATATGATTAAATGTTTTATCTTTTTCAAATTTCAATATGTATGTATGTATGTATGTATGTATGTATCTATGTATGGCCTATGACCGCGAGTCCGCTGCCCTAACCACTGGGCCATTGCGCCTCCATAGGATTGCGGTTTCGATTCCCAGACCGGGCGTTGTGAGTGTTTATTGAGCGAAAAAAGCTCCACGAGGCTCCGGCAGGGCATGGTGGCGAACCCTGCTGTACTCTTTCACCACAACTTTCTCTCACTCTTACTTCCTGTTTCTGTTGTGCTTGTAATTCAAAGGGTCAGCCTTGTCACACTGTGTCACGCTGAATACCCCCAAGAACTACGTTAAGAGTACACGTGTCTGTGGAGTGCTCAGCCACTTGCACGT
>NC_068992.1:22257744-22259530 GCF_001194135.2 Octopus bimaculoides
AGTGCCAACAACAACAACAACAACAACAATAACAACAACATGTATGTATGTGAAGGATAGCAGGATCCCTAAGCAGATGATATATGGGAAATTTGTAAATGGAAAGAAACCCCGGCAGGAATCAAGGCTGCGATTTAAGGACTATGTCAAGTCCTCATTAAAGGCCTGTGATATGCAGGAGACTGACTGGGAGAGCAATGCCTGTTATCAGCACAGAGGGAGTAAGCAGGTTAAGGAGGGGTCGGCACTTTTGAGAGAGCACGTATCCAGCATGAAGAACTTAAGCGAGCTGCTCGAAAGCGCACTGCTGGTGTAGTGAATGGAGAAAGCTTGGTTTGCAATGTTTGCAGTCGTGTTTGCCTGTCAAGAGCAGGGCTCATTAGCCGCCAACGGAGCCGTAAATGCAAAATATAAGTTAGTCCTAGAGTGCACAATGTTCTTTAAAGTCAGCAATGTTCTTCCTGGTCACGAGTGGACGGCCAGCATGTATGCATGTATGTGTCTTGAGGAAAGCTGATATCTTGAGTGGTGAGGGGATGGTGCACCGGTTACGTTCGACTGGACACCTTATTTGAATGAAGATAGCAGGATCCCTAAACAGATATTATATGGGGAACTTGTGAAGTGGAAAGAGACCCCGGAAGAAACCAAGGCTGCGATTTTAGGACTGTGTCAAGTCCTCATTAAAGGCTTGTGATATGCAGGAGACCGACTAGGAGAGCAATGCATGTCATCGCCACAGATAGAGGAAACAGATTAAAAGAGCACGTAATGTTCATGAAGAATTTAAGCGTGCTGCTCTAAAGCGCACTGCTGGTGTAGTAAATAGGAAAAGCTTGGTTTGCAATGTTTGCAGTCGTGTATGCTTGTCAAGAGCAGAGCTCTTTAGCCACCAACGGAACCGAAAATGCAAAAATATGTTAGTCTTAAAGGTCAGCAATGGTTTTCCTCGGTCGTGAGTGGACGGCCATCATGTATGTATGTATGTATGTATCTTTCTATTTTTAATTTATAGTAAATTTTGACCGGTCACCTACTTGGTAGCAAGGCTGTAAAGGAGAGCATCTTGTTTTATTCATCACCCTTTACATTTTTAGAAGGTCTTGCAAAATTTTCAGTCACAGATATCATGATCATTAGTAATGTATAAATTAAGGATTTGCGTCTCTCGCCAAAACTCCAAGTTCACTCATACTAGACAGTTTGGTACGTTTCCCGTATAACAGTGTATCTTGGGTATTTATCTAAGTTCCTTTTTGTTTTAAGTAAATTATCAGAGGTTATGAATTTCCCGTACTCCACATTTTTTTAAACGTCTAGGTTTATGTCTGCTTGAAACAAGGAAAGGCAACTGCTGTTCTGATGACACTTGTTGAGGCAGAAATATGTGGCCAATGCATTATCGCCAGCAAAAAAACAAACAAAAAAAACAAAACAAAAAACAAAACAAAAACAAAACAAAAACAAAAACAAAAAGCAAAAACGAACATTAACAGTTGTTTGCTTTACTGACATCTGGGGATTTTTGATTCTGGACATTACTTGCTATTCACATTCGCAGTCAGTTGTATTTAGCACTAGGCGTTTGTCCACCTTCTCTTGAAGCGAAGATACTTAAGACAAATCAAATATTTGATATTGCATTAATCATCTTCAGTGACCAATTTCATGCCGCTGACCACCCTGAGTTATTTATCTTAACTCAATTTTATAGTATATATATATATATATATATATAGTTATCGCCAAGCCAACATGGCAGTCCAAAAATTAGGACGAAAGCTGC